>NW_027465160.1:0-41915 GCF_043290135.1 Rhipicephalus microplus | reverse complement strand
TCTTTGTACCATTGTTGCTTGTCGCCAATGGTACTTTCTTTTTAGGGGATCAAAGCTTCGTCAAGCTCCATGACTTCAGTCCTACAGTCTGCTTGTCCAGTGCACTTATGGTTCATACAGAAATAGACATTATTAAAACTATGGCTATCAGGGACCTGACTGGATGTAACGAACGACAATGTTCGCGTACTACTTGCACATTTACTGCAAAACATCACTCAGACACTTTTTCCTTGCTCCAAAATGATGCTGTAGGCCCACGTGCTCAGATTTGGGTGCACGTTAAGGAACCCCAGTTGGTCGAAAATTCCGGAGTCCTCCACTACGGCGTCTGTCATAATCACATGCCTGTTATAATCGTATGGTGGTGTTCTGGGACGTTAACTACACATATCAATCAATCATCGTCACTCCAAAAGGTGCAAAGCACTCAAAGAAAGACGGCATAAAAATGGTGAGCTTACACCTCTACAAAAAAAAAAAGAAATCGCAGCATATCCACGGAGTGAATGATGATGAGTGGGGCGAAGCGTCCATCAGTCCGTGCGTCCGTCCGTGCATCCGTCCATGCGAGCATCCATCCATACATCCGTCCTTCCCTGAGTCTGTCTGTCTGTCTATCTATCTATCTATCTATCTATCTATCTATCTGTCTATCTATCTGTCTGTCTATCTATCTATCTATCTATCTATCTATCTATCTATCAATCCGCCCGTCTGCCTGTCCATCCATCCGTCCGTCCATCTAGTGAACACTCCAAGTACCACCATCTCGCATCTTTTCATCATATCTTCATCATACAGAAGTACCGCCATCCAGCGGACATTCTAAGGACTAAACGAGCGATGGCTCTCGTTTAGTCCACAAACACGGGACGAACAGCCCACGGTGTAAGGAGCTTCGCCCCTAAAGCACGCAGGAAACAAATACAAGCTTATCTCGATCGAATGTTGAAGCCGTAAAGAAAGGAAACGGTTTCGATCCATCCACGTAGCTGCTCACCCGTTTCCGTTTTCTTATTTTGACCATTTCGACAAAAAAAAAAGCAAAGCTGTACATGTCGCTGGCTCTTCATAATTTCGTGCAGTGAAGATATAAATGTTCGCATTTAGCCCACCAGTGTCGAGAGCCAGCAGCATACTATAGAAAGGCACGGAGGCTTCGCCCTATCTGCCGCCACTACAATCGAGCAATACTTCCGTGGAGCTTCCGCCCGTTCAGTCAGGGGCGCGCCCAGAGAGATCAGAGGTAGCTCCGCCGCGGTGGTCTAGTGGCTAAGGTACTCGGCTGCTGACACGCAGGTCGCGGGATCGAATCCCGGTTGCGGCGGCTGCATTATCGATGGAGGCGGAAATGTTGTAGGCCCATGTGCTCAGATTTTGGGTGCGCGTTGAAGAACCCCAGGTGGTCCAAATTTGCGGAGCCCTCCACTACAGCGTCTCTCACAATCATATAGTGGTTTTGGGACGCTAAACCCCGCATATCAATCAAATCCGAGAGATCAGGGGTAGACACTGGAGAGAGAGATAGGAGAAAGGGTAAGAGTTACACAGTATTCTAGTGATGACTGTTGCTCACCCGCTAATCTGGATGCCACTGCGCATGTAAAAAGAGATCAGAAGCGGTCAGCGCAGGCACATCGCCTTTGGGTATGGGTAGAAAACAGCTTCATTATGGATAGAAACAACTTCATTGCCTTCAAGTACCATTTCTCTCTTAGACGACGCGACAGACATTTCTCTGCACGGACCAGGATAGTGCAACAGAAAGCGTATGCAAGGCTTAGACAGTCAGAAAAAAAAAAGAAGTGGAAAACAGGGAGGACAAGATGACGACCAATATGCTGATCTCTGCAAGGCCAGCTAACAAGGAAAGCCCCCCCCCCCCCCCCAAAAAAAAAAACTGGACATTGGGAACCCGGAAGACCAAGGGATGTCCGGGAAGGTGTGGCTCGAAAAAGCACATAAAACAAACAAAATAATACGCAGAAAAAGTAGAAAAGTCGGTAGTATGGAACGGTTTGCTGATTGCGCACTTTCGAAACCAACTGACCGATGGCTGCTCGTACTAACGAGAAGGCACGCTACTGACGTGGTGGTCATTTATTTCTCTCGCGCTTTTCTTCTCAAAGAAAGGCAAAAAAAGAAAGAAAAAGAAAGCAGGTACAACAACCATGGTAGTGAAGAGGAATGCTTCGGCAAAGCGAAGGGCGTGCCGTACGCGGAAACCACAGCCTTCTTTTGGCATCAAAGCGCGTCGGTCATGCGACGCCTATTAGAGGATTCTCGGAGAAATTTAGCAGAGCGAATCGAGGAGGCGTTGCGGAAGCTAAGCGTAGAAGATGTCAGTGCTGCGATGTGGCGCTTCTGTGCTACAAGGAGACGTTGACACTTGACTCTTCCTTGTTGTTTGCAGCTCGAGGTCCCCAAAGAAAAATTTCTCTTCCTAGGGAGGAGGTGATTCCTGTTTGACATTGAGCAGAGCTCAGAAATCAACGCGGTACAAAAAGTGCGCCACTCTGAACTGATTCTTATAAGGAAAACTTCAGAAGCCTTTTCCCTTCTGGCAAGTGGAACAAGCGATTCCTTCCTTCCTTCCTTCCTTCCTTCCTTCCTTCCTTCCTTCCTTCCTTCCTTCCTTCCTTCCTTCCTTTCATCGCATTGCGCAATGTTCTCTCCTGAACGTTTCCTTCCTCCATGCCGGGCATTTAACCCTCACGTGCTTAGAAGAGCAGTACTTACGCTGCTGCAGGCGACAATGAGACGTGAGAACGTGAAATGACGAGTGATCTCGATAACATATCAGACTGGCGTATCGAAAAACCGCTGATCGCCGATAGGCCCACAATCGATAGATCATCATTTATTGGGCAATGACGCACACGAATGCGCATGTGACCAGCGCACCTGTGAGGGTCGCATTGCCACAAATTCACTAGCGCTGGCTGTTGCGCTTAGAAAGCTACCGGCAGCAAAATATTCTACTCAACTGCTCCGGCAGAAATGGCATGCCAACATGTAAATATACAAAATGTCCATATTCCTGTTTTATTTGGGTCTCTTGTTTACCTTGAAATATCTTTTGTGGTTGTGTTTGTGTGAACCACCGAATGTACAAGTTCTTTCAACGTCATCTCATATCCATGTTCATGTAAATGACGTCTGTTTTGTCATCATCGTTAGTGTATGTCCAAGGAGAACATGTTCTGTTGAGTGTTATTGATGTTCGTGACAATAATTTCTTTTCTGAAGAAAAACAGTGATCAATTAGATTTTGATGCTCATTTGTAAGATGTATACACTGTCCTTACTTGTTTTCGATGTTTCGTTTGTGTATGTACAAGTTAAGTGTACAATAAAGTTCCCTTTCTCAAAAACAGGAAATCACCCCTGGCCCCCAGTGTGAGGCCCAAGGGACGGCTTTCAGTTCTCCCATAGTAGAGTATCTAGTACTGTAAATCGTTGACCACTTTTTCTAAACACACAGCTTCAAGACAAGGAAAGAAGGAACAAAGAAAGACACTACTCGAAGGTTGAAAGTCAAACGACACCGCCAGCCGAGTCGGCGACGGCCAGCTGCCGTCCGTTTCCTAAAGACTCCGTCAGACTAGGGCGGGTCGGCGAGTGATGATTGATAGGAGGAGAGTGTGAATACCCACCCCCGTCTTCTAAGTGTTACACACCACTAGCGCCGCCTGTGACACGCAGACTGTGAAGCGATGTGGCCAAAATACAAATATGAGCTTTGGAATACGTGATATTCAACACTGGGGAATCTAAGCGGGGAATTTAAATCAACATTTTGACATCGATCTTCGCATCTGTTAATAAGCCTGTGGTGCAGAAATCGAAGGCATTAGAGTTTTCATAGTATATGTTTTCATCCCGAACTTATTTTATTGTTTCACTTTATGTGCCCTTAAGAAGCGGGTCTCTAAGTACCACACGGTGCGGAATAGCATTCCGTTTGCTTCGGGTCGTGAGGCTGCGCGCTAGCGCTTCTTTAAGTCCCTAAATTTTTCGCAAGAGGGAAATATCTAAGGACTTTAGCGCCACCCATTTGGGGAAGGATCGGGGTGGGGCTGACGTATTTCGAAACGGCCAATCAGGGAAGCCCAACACAGAATAGTATACCATGTACCGTGGCACTGTATAGGCCCCAAGGTCGCATGTGCATTTTGTCAACACATCCACGATCGCATTTGTATTCTCATACAATGCCACTGCTGGTGAAGTCCCCGAGAAAGCTGCTGACAGTACTGCCACCCAAACATGGCGGCGACCTTGACGTCGGCACACAACTTCACGCGGCTACATCGTTTTGCGCTCGACGGTGGGCAGTTCTTCGGCGGATTATCGCCGTTATCGATTTGCGGCCAGCACGGAACACGCGCCCCCGTCGTCCGGTCACGTTGCTTGTTTACGCAGTGTTTCCGGGCGTGCTAGCGCCCAAAGACGACAGCGAGGATGACGTCAGTGCGAGCTAACTGCAAGTACGTGCCTTTGCGATAGAGCGAATGTCGTCCGCTATCGCGAGTAGACAAGGGCTGTCGGAAAGATAAAACGGTAGGCAAGAAAAAAACAACAGAATAGCCCACCCATACGTCACGTTTTGCAAGCTAGAGGTGGGAAGATAAAATAGAAATAAAAAGAACAAAAATACAATCGGGACCATTCAAGAAATATTCGCGAAACTTCGGTCGACATTGTCTTCCTTGTACGTCTATGTAAGAACACCGGTGTGATATAGTGACATAATAAAAGAAATTAATTAATTAATAAACAAAACAAATCGATCAATGAAGAAAACTCCATTTTATTTATGAAAAGAATTAAAATACAAGGAATATTTGGACCAATAGCATAAAGTGGCTCGTGATCGGTCCAATACAATACTCATAGAGAATGTACAGCTCAGCTTTGAAGGGAAAAAAACAAAAAATATATATAATTACAGGCAGTACACGTATACACTTTCTCTTGCGAACATTTCAACTCATTAGGTTGCAACTAGCTTACTGCACCCGGCACTCATTAGAAAAAGAATAGAACACAGTGGAAATCAACTCAAACAGACATACACACAAGGGTTACACATCTTGTCTCGATAAAAAAAAATACTTGCATGTTAGGCCAAAATTAAGAATGCTCGTCAAACGGGAACATGTGTAAAAAGTGGCGGTAATAATATGTCGACAATTATGAGGAGGCGAACATCGCAAACAAAAGTGAGCTTTGTCTGCAACAGCTAACTGATATCCGTGATCCTTTCTGTGCCATTAGAAAGAGAACGATGCACAGTATTATATTAAACAAAAGTGGACAAAATAAAAGAAAAAGACGCAGTATTGCCTCGCGGTACCGAAGGAAACAAACAGTCAAGTCTCTAATGAACCCCCCCATATGTCTCGCCGAGCAAGGAAACAGTCCCCCCGCTCTGATAACCACCTTTATTCAGCAGGCAGAAAGGCCGACGTGTCATTCTATCCGAGATCCGGCTGCTAAACTTCGGGTATCGAAGGCCACAGCCAACGTGGTTCGTCATCCCTACAGAGCAGCTACGGGGGCGGAGCTACTACTTATGTATACTACCCTCCGCCAAGTAGTCCGGCTCTGCTCGCGCGTCGAGTGACGGCCTTGTACGAATAATAACGCCGCATGCAATTTGCTGCGTCTGCTCAGACAGCCATTTGCCAATGAAATGCGTCAAAAGCTTTTTCGGCGAATCGTCGAAACAGATGGATGGCGAAGAGCGCTCACCCAATGACGAAGACGCCATTTTGGACAGTGAAGGCTACGTGAAACGAGCTAGGTTTTCGCAAGTGCAAAAAAAAAAAACGCGAACTGACACTGCATGAATAAAAGAATTAATATGTCACTGGTGTGTGCTGCGTCTCTTTATAAACAACATTTCGTAGAAAATAAAGTGAGGGTGTTTCTTTATAATTTTTATTTGGAAAATACGGGCGTAATTGAGGGACTATATATTCATCAGCGGCGACGCATGCCCGCTCTGGCTCCGTAGCCTTCCCTTCATTGCCAAGAACCATGGTCATCTGTGGCTGGACTCGCCTTGCATGCCGCGCGCGCTAAGAAGCTAGAAGGACGCCGACACGTAAGAGGTCTACGCACTCTCGCTTCCTTGTCCTCAGTGGTTCTCGGAACGTCGCCGTCTTTCTTCGGCATCGCTTCTTTAGTTTTCCAGTTCACCGCGGTAGTGCACTTTGGGTAGGAGGTGTACCATACGGCGGGCGCCGCATAAACAAACAGGCACGTGACATAGACCTCTCTCTCTCTTTCATTTACGATGAATCTTTGGAACGCTTAAGCCTGGCTAGAGTGTACTATCTCATGGCAACGTCTTTTTCCTTCCGAGACACCCCTCCCCGAGAAGCGAGACGTTTCCGCATCGTTTGGCGCGAAAGTGCTCCCCGCACGTCGCCCCCCAAAAAACGGCGCAAGACGCACGGCAGTCGTTATGCGCGCGGGCGTTATAACCTCTCGCACTTTTTTTTTTCTCGCTTATTCAACGCTTTAAGGGGCAGTGTTGCGTCATACGGCGAGGCAGCTGCAGCAAGTGCTAACACGTGTCCACCAAGTAACCGTGTCCTCCCCGGCAGAGAAGCGCACCAGACACCACTCGACCCTAGGCAAGTGAGGGGATGCATTAAGTGCGGCGGCGGCGATTGAGAACTGAAACGTGTCCACCTGTTGCCCGCCGGCGGCGATAAATTTCCGGAAGGCTGTGTTTCCTCTCAACTTGGTTCTAACAGCGCAATTTTTTTCCCTCTTCTGCTTCTTCAATTCCCAAATTTCGCTTACCTCGTCGCACGTCTGGAAAAAGGCTACACAGATCATAAGCGGCAATGTTCTTACTTGACACCACGAGGACATGTGAAACGGGAGAGATCTAGCAGTTTCTTGACCTCTCGCTTCGTGCTCGAAATTCCGGGGCTGTCATGCGTGACCTTTCGCGACCTTGAGCGACTAGGAAACGCGTCTCTGTTCGCTGGTCGACAGAGAGCTGTACACGAAAAACCCGTAAACACTCCGTGCTGCCCTTCAACTTGACATTGCACTTCGTTTGACTGTGCCAACGCTGTAACATATGAATGACTACAATACGGAAACACTGTGGTTCGGGGAACTGGGACCACTGCATTAACTATAGGGACACACCGGCACGCCGTTTTCGACCCGTAAATCATATTACAGAGACGCAATATATATCGACTAGCCAAAGTGACGTCAACTCGCATATTCACCGCACGGATGACGCTGTTCTGTCGCCTCTCGCAGACGAAGGCAAAGTACAGTGTATCTTGCCTACTCCACTCTTTCTGTAGATAGCTATAGTACGTGACATCAAGGACGCACCTTTAAACGTACGCGAATATGGCGGTTTTCATAACGCCAGGGTAACATGAAACACTTATAGATTAACCTGTTTTCATGTGATAACGACGTGACACGATCGTCACTGGCCTTTGAACTTCAGTAAAAAAAAAGACAGCTGCATGTAATGTTTTGATAAGGTTCTTAAGACAACACAAACTTTGCGTTCCCCACGCTGTGCTCTAGCAAAGATGTTTCGTTAATGTCAATTCAAGCCTAGCGGGAGTGAATATACAAGCGTACTTGGCGAGCGCCTTCGGCGCTGATCTTGACGCACGTCTTCGACCGAAGCTTCCTTCTCCATCGCATCTGCGAAGTGTTCTCGCGTTACTGGCTCGCAGCTACAAATTGCTTGTAAACTTATAAAAAAACTTGAAAAAGCTTGAAAACTTATAAAAAAACTTATAGCATGTCTTCCTGCCATATTTGTAATCTTTGTTTTGTGACGTTGCGTTGTTAGTACACAAGTGATGTTAGTACGCACTTATATAGGTATTATGCTATGCGCAATTGCAGGTCATGCACTGTATATTTTTCTTTTTACCGCGTTAAAACCTGTGTATCCACGACATTCTCTGTACGTAATATATTGTGAAAATGTTCAGCGTACTATATTCACATGTTACCCACTCCTGCTTATGGCTTCACTTTGAAGCCAGCAGAAATCCTGTAAATAAAATAAATAAATAAGTAAGTGAATGGTTCTCGCACGCTGCGTGGTTGCGCTAGTTTCGCGATGTTCATCGGTTCGCACGCATGGTTGGTTCCGCTCGTATATTTCCATAGTGAATGGGCGCTATACGCTTTGTATAGCACGCATACCACTCTTAATTAGGTCCTAGCTAAATGCTGGCTATATCCAGGAAACTAGACGAAGGATATCCGGCCTCCTGGCTATATCTAGTACTTTAAGCGGGACCTGTTTAAGTGTATACTGTGATAAAGCTCTAGAGGGCGCGTGAGGCTCCTCCCAGCCGACAGAAGCACGACCATCGATTGCATTTACGACTAAAGAAATAATGCCACATCATGACGCCGACGGTGCAGTCACGTATACAGCACACGACTATTGATGCACGGTCATACTCATCCCCCTTTGAAGGGGAAACGCCACTTAATTCCAAAGTTGCAGCGCCGTACAACCTTAACTACACCCACCGCACATCGAGGCTAGCCGCCAGATAAGTTTGTGGGTTCACAAAAGCGAATGGCATATTGCCTAGCAGATGCTATGCCATCGAAACCAACTATTCAGTGTTCAATACCGCATACATTCCTGTTCGGTGGTCGCGATATTCTTGCAGGATAACTCGCGTCGTTATTGACGGTCGTACGTATAGGCCAGCAGCAGCAGAAAAGGCACACGTCGCGAAGAGGTGAGAAGGGGCACAGAAATGGGGACCAACATTCGTGCCCAACAAAGCGGCTGCGAGCATTACATACTAAAAGAACGAGCGGGCTCTTGGAAGGCGGCATGTGCAATAGGCGTTAGACCGTCGTAGCTTCAAGTGTTCGGTACAAGACGTAGCCCCACGTAACTAGGAGAAAAAAAAACACATTCTTTATTGGAGCGAGGTCGTCACCCAGCCGAGCATCGCATCAAAGCATAGCATTAACTATTTCATCGATTATTGACCGATCCCTGTTGAGAAATGCTGAGAGGTCAGCCTTTTTCTTTTAACGTCCTTTATAACAAACAGCGGCCCTACTTCATAGAGTTGCAGCGTGCTGCACACAACTGGCGCGCAAGTAAGCATATCAGAATGGCGAGCAGGTGCAAGGGGGGGGGGGGTGCGTGGCGGAAGACACCGGAGGGCCAGGAGGGGAAACAAGAGAACAAAAACAAAATGCACAGTTCACACACACAAGGCGGATCTCCGCAGTAACTTAGGCGGCAACGTTAAAGCGAACGGGAAAACAGGCTTGTAGGGCGTATAATTTAAGCCCCGCAAAATAAAAAAAAAAACAGCAGCTTACGCGCAAGAGTGGGGCCCTGCATTGGGTGAAAGAGCAGGCCCGCCGTGGAACACCGCTCGAAGAACTTCCATGACGAGAAGTAGCGAACGCCGTGCCCTCTGTGTCGAACCAGCTAGTGCAACACACAGCCCTGTACTTAACGCTGCGGTTTACACACCGAGCTAGCTAATGCAAACACGGCCGTGTATGCTTAGACATAAGCGCACGTTCAAGAAGTACTTCTGCTGTTTCAGGAAACAAAGCCACGACTTCGTTATGAAATGCCACCTTAGAGAAAGATACTACGCACTGCTTTCGACTAGGTCAATTTGCCTAACGAGCGCCGAAATCCAAGGGAAAAAAAAACAACGAAACGTGGTTCAAAACAGCTGAGTGAGTGAGTAAAAACTTTATTGAACATGTCCGGCGTCATTGAGCGGCTGAAGCGCAAAAAAAGGGTAACAACCGACTAAGAGATCAACGGACAAGCGCTAACTAGCCCGTTCCCACACCATGCTTCAAAAACGTGGTTCCTGCATTTTGTCCCATAGCGACGCTGCCGCCGTGACTGGGAATCGAACCCGCATCCTCGACATTAGCGGACGTTGCGTGTGGTCAGTATCACCCGGAGCTGTGTACCTCATCACAATGTGGTTTTGGTACGTAATAATAGTAACGATTGCCAGGGCTTCACGTGCCAAACACGACAGTTAAAATTTATCGGCTGCGAGCCCATTTTAGGATGTCGTGGGAAATCTTTCATATTAATTTAAGTACGCTCTTGCTCAACGCGGCAGGTTATAGGTGCTGCACATATGGGCGAGATGCCTCTTAGCTTCGGCCTAAACAAACAGGTCTGAAAGCAACGGTATGACTATGACAGACGCCGTAGTGCGAGGGCTCCAGAAATTTCGACTACCTGAGGTTTTTAAACGTGACCTTGAACCTGAACAAATGGGCCTCTATAGCACTTTGTCCCCATCGAAATGCGGTCTCCGCGGCTGGGATTCAATCCCTCAACCTTCTGGTCAGCGGCTGAGTGTACCATAGGCACCAGACTACCACGGCGGGTGTTTTGGCCCTTAATGTTTCACAACAGTAGGCATTACTATTTGAGATTGTCATGTGAGTAGAAAAAAAAAAAAGACACGAAACAAGAGAAATGCATCGCCACATGCAGATGCACCGCAACCTACAAACACTTAGGATCCCTCCAATGATAAAGTAGTAGAGCGTATGGAGTACGCAGGGGCTGCACGGAACTTCGACAGCTGGTCGAACGGATGTGCTCGTCCGCCGACCCTAGCAGTGTAAAACAATGCGTGTCACGTATCACACTGCTGCAGACGACTGACGGGGAGAATATCAATTTAGCCGCAGCAAAAATAGTCAGCGAGAGAGGAAGGAGTGGTGGGGTGGAGGCATCAAAATTGTCAAAAACAGGTCGCTTCGGTGGCCGCGGGCAGCAATGGGAGCTGTTTTCGAGTCACGAGCTCGGACGGAATTATACGGCAGCAGCCACCTGCCGTTTTTGTCGCGCTTGATACTACTCGATCAAAAAAATTTTGTCAGCGCCAGTGTGCGCAACACAAAGCTTTTGACACGTGCGCAGATGCTGTGAGAAAGCGACAGCGGCGTGCGATGTTGACGTCCGCGATCGTGAAATGTACTTGCAAACGACCACCCAGGTAATGTTAAATATTGTTGCCCCGCCGCGGTGGTCTAGTGGCTAAGGTACTCGGCTGCTGACCCGCAGGTCGCGGGATCGAATCCCGGCAGTGGCGGCTGTATTTCCGATGGAGGCGGAAATGTTGTAGGCCCGTGTGTGCTCAGATTTGGGCGCACGTTAAAGAACCCCGGGTGGTCAAAATCTCCGGAGCCCTCCACTACGGCGTCTCTCGTAATCATATGGTGGTTTTGGTACGTTAAACCCTACATATCAATACATTCACCATCGGGCCCCTAAAGCCATCTTCAAACAATGCTTCGACGCCTAGCCGACCCCTGTTGCCACGTCTACGTTACAAAGCGGAATGTTAAAGGTGAACTAAAAATATCACAATAAAAAAAAGACCCCACAAGGTGAAAGGAAGTGCTGTCGATGACCTGAACATTTCGACAGGACGTTCTCTCTTGGCCGCGGTTGCAGGACGTTAAACCCCACAAATCAGTGTTAACAATCGTTGGGGTTTGACGTTCCAAAACCACGGCACGATTATGAGAGGCGCCGTAGAGAAGGGCTCCGGAAAGTTTGACCCTCTGGTATTTCTTAACGTGCACTCACATATCGCGCAGTACCCGGGTATTCACAGCCTTTCGACACTATCGAAACGCGACCATTGCGGCTGGGAGCGAACCCGCGACCTTCGGGGCAGCACCGTAAGCGCTAAACACTACCGCGGCGGATCAACACAGAAAGCGGCACGTGCGTGTATTTGTGTGTGTTTGTGAGTGGGGTTGAAGGTAAAGGACAACATGCACGCCAAAAATTACCGGGATAAAGCGGTGAAAAGAAGTTTTCATTTGGTTCTTCGCGTCAAGTGAAAGTCCAAGCCTTCAACGGCCTATAAAATGTATTGGTAAACGCGAGTGCACCCTGAAAAACTACGGCATTTAAAAATATAATAAGGTATAGTTTCGGTTTCTACGCTATTACGACGTCACTGCGACGTCAATAAGCTTTTCGTAACGCGCTCGCGCAAGATATCGAGACGCTTCCACGATCACTCCGCCTTGTGGCACCACTCATGACGCGGAAGGGGGCATTTTGAATCTTTTAGTGGCACGAGTGATCAAAACTAGCCCTATTGTTGTGCGACATCGTCGGAATCGTTACTGCACGCATGACGCCACAATAGCGTCGACGTGAGCAGGTGTGTCATGCGAAAGTCGACCCAAGTCAAAACAAAGTACGTTAGCTGCATTTACTGAGCTCATTTCATTTCCATACACACATATATACAAAAGGAAACACAAAAGACCGAGAGCGCAAGCTCAACGCCTGACTACTCTTTGGGGAGCTTGCGACTTGCTCAGTGCAGTCACATGATTAATGGGGCGCCTAATATGGCAGAGTAAAATCAGCTTCGAAAATAGCGGGGAACCGACGTAGCGCTTGCCAATGAAGAAGAGCATGCAAAATTATATTGAACTGATCTAACTGTTGTTGTTTTTTTCAATAAGTGGACCAACTTAAAACATAGGTCATACGATGTCGCCGCAAACGTCATTCTTCACGGGCCCACCTCCGATGCATAGTATATCTGATACGCATAGACTAATTTACGGAGGCGTTTCAATACCGCCATATTGTTTCACTAACCTTTGTGTTTCGCACCTTTGACAACCAAGCGAGCAGTGTTTCGGTAGACGCACACGTGTGATAACAGTCGGGTCGGTGCATACGATGTTTCACGGCCTTATTAGTCCACGTCGCAGTATCCGAAAACAGCCAAATATGGCGGCGGCCATTGGTCTTGAATAGTCTACAACCGCAAAAATGCTCTAAATTCTTAAAACGCACAAACTGAAAAGCGACTAAACGTGCCAGCAGCCACCTCTCAACCTATTTTTTTTTCCTCGCACGGTGATGTCACTGGCACAGAATTTATCGTTTCTGCTCCGTCACTGCCACACATTCGCACAGGAAGCGAAAAACAACTATTTTTAACAAGTTACGATGCGTAGCACGACCGAAACGAACACCACACCTGCCAGCATCCGGTACGGTAAGTTCTCGCGTGACAGCGCTTCAAATGGCACGACGAAACACCCCCCATGCACGACGTGGAGCTTTAGTGGATGCAGAAATAGACCGTATAGTAACAGATACAAAATTAAAAAAAATAAAAAGAAACGCTTTTCTCTCATGCTAGTACAAAATTGTAGACGTAACCAAACCAAAGAGGACAAGTATCACACATAAAACTAAAAGATAACTCACTGGGTGACAGATACTTAACAGATACGCAATGTAGTAACAGGTACAAAACATAAAAAAACTACACATTTCTGAAGTACAAGTAGTAAACTTTACACGTGGCTAAAACAAAGACAAGTATCGCGAATCAAACGAAAAAAAAAAAAAACTCGCCGGGTCCTTTATGGATTCTCCTAAGACGACATGAAAGGGAAAAAAAAACATTCTTTTTCTCGGTATATATAGGAGTACTGATACTTTCCCGCACCTTTCCGAAAGCTTTCGGCACTTACGGTTGTCTTGTACGGCCTCCAAGATCGTAAACACTACAGGCTTTCGGCGCCTCACCTGATTTTGCAATGCCCCCGTGATCGGGCCCACTTCTGACCACACGACGACGTCCCGTGACGACGTCGTGTAACCTCGTGGTGACGTCATCACGTGATCATTTTCAGCATCGCTTGTGTTATAAGCTGCAATCATTGTGACGTCGTTAAGGTATACACGGAAATTTTTACAAGGGCTGAATGCTGTTTGCACACATAGCGCATGGAAGCTCCCAAACCTGTAGCTAAAAAGCCTGAGAACGCCGGCAATCAATTTTAGCGCTTGACGAGGACTCTATAACTATCATAAAACGCGAAATAGCACCTTAATAGCCTTTCCAGAAGCAGTTACAACACTCGACGTCTTGGGGGAGGCCCGCACAAAACGGTAACGACCAAAATAAAACAAACAACAGTATACCCACCGGCACTGGTGCTTTCCAAACTTCCCATATCCTGTAGCCGCAACTGGCGTGACATGAATGTGCCAAGATGCAGAAACAGATTGTTTTAACAGATACTATATAGGGACATAAAAAACGAAAACGTTTTCCCCTTGCGTTATAGTTAGGCGACCCTTTTCATAACGCCGAAAGCACCAGTCGTGTCGAGACTTGAAAAGCGAGCAACGGTAGAAAAAAAAAGAAGAAAAAACACACGGGGGGCGACGTTGCCTCGTGGTTCGCGCAATAAACCACAGGGACGTCAAACACTCCGCACAAAGACCGCGCAGTGTTGCAAGGTAGCACAGTTGAACGCACAATGACTGCACAGCGTAATAAACTAACTCCCGATGAAGATAGCACGCCTTCCCGCGTCTTCCTTCCAGTCTACCGTATTGCGTAACTCGTCCGTTGCACAAGTTCCACTAAGCACAAGTTCGTTTTTAGCCACAAGAAAGGCGCTGGAAGTCCTTGGAACAGGCAAAACCCGCTTAGACGACCAAATCGCCTGCATTCTCTGGTTTCCCGCCTGCACACCCGTCGACCACACGGAGGGTCAATCTTTACCCTAACCTAACCTAACCTAACCTAACCTAACCTAACTTAACCTAACCTTGTCAACTAGGTGGCGCACGACGTGGCTCGAGGTCTCGCGTTCTGGGCAACGTCAGTGATTGACACCATGCACCGTACAGTGGACTCTCTTGTGGAGGAGTGGGAGGGATAGACTTACAAATTCAACGGCATTATCCAACAATATACACTTCAACGACGGGAATACTCCCCGCCTCACCCCAAGCTCAACCAGGCCCAGTGCGTTCAATGGCGGCAATTACAAAGAGGCACCTACAATAATCCCGTAATTATGAAAACACATTTACTCCGACTTGTATATGACCAATTCGTGCAAGTATTGTAGTAATAGGGCCACATTAGCGCATATTCTCTGGGAGTGTCCAGCACTAATTGGCAAAACGAGAGACGCGGCCACCAATGAGGCCCTACGGGAGCGTTGGCGCACCGCGCTGCTCAGCTCAGGACTAGATAATTCTCGGCGAGCCAGCAGGCCAAAGAAGCTGCCGAGAGACATGGTCCCTCAACCAGCTCCTAGGTGGGAACCCAGCCCGGTAACGTGCACGAAGTGAATAAAGTTGTTCACTCACGCACAAGAAAAGGGGGCACACATGCAGCTCGAGTGAAAGCGACGTTCTCGTGCCGCCTACCTAGTGATAGGACTCGCAATTTTTTCCTTTCATTATACGTGGCCTAACATCCAGCTTCATTAAAACCTTTGCCTGTATAGAACTGCTCTGTCCCGTTCAACCATCATGCATCTTCTCACAAACGCCGACTAAAAAATGCGGGAGGCAATAGATGAAACTGAAGCTGGAAAGCCAGAACCAACCTAGCATTTTCTTCTGCCGCGCTTTCCGTCTGTCACACACCCCGAAAACTTCTGCGTCACGACGCAAGGCGGCGCCACATAGGGCTTCGCCTTCGGGATGGCGAAGCTGGAACGTCAAACGGCAAACGAGCGCCAGCTAAGCGCAGGTGCGAAAAGCCACACGGCTTTCACGCAATACGAAAGCCAACAAAAGCCCCAAATGCAACAGTCATCGACAAAAATATAAGAGAAAAGAAATGATAGAGAATGGGGACAGCATTCGGGTATACGTGGCAGAGCAGCAGAAGTCGCCAGATGTCGCTTCTTCGGAGTTCATAAAACACTCCAGGTATACGACACCGAGGCATCCAAGTGTTCTCATCTGAACTTTGGGACAAGCCCAATTCATAAACGAAAGAGACGGGAAGAACTAACAAAAAAAGACAAGAAAAAAAAGCGAATGCTAAAGAAACCAAATAGACGCGACGCCATATCTTTGGAGCTTCTCCCAGCTCGAAGCCCCCGCCAAGCTAGACTCCCCGACACTTCAGACCCTCTTTACGACACAGCTACCAGACTGCATTTCCACTTCAGGCGTCGCCGGCGTTTATGCGGTGACAATAAATTGCGCATGCAAATGGCACACTCTCCCCTCACCTCCCGTGTCCGCGGTAAAGAGAACCACGAGCAAAAAGAAAGAGAGAGGGAGAAAAGGGAAATAGACTAAACAGATAAACTGGTGCGAGGATATAGACCTGCTCAGTTCAGCCGGCGGCAGGAGCAAGAGACCCCACGCTCCCCCCCTTCTCGAGAGTTCTCTATTTTTACGCTAGAGTGCACCTCATTCCACCCCGCATCGAGGAGGTCCCTCCCCGAATGCTAACAACAAACCCCTTGCTTCCGCAAGTTCCTTCGCGCCAAACCTTCGCATGCCTACGGAACCCTCCACTTTCGTTTATGGCGTCATTAGTCGCGCAAAACCAATGCTGCAGGACTAAAAAGAAACAAACAAATTGAGAAAGGCGGTAAGAAGGTCGAGGTTAATAGAAAAAAAAAAGAGCGGGTTCGGGGATTGAGACGCCGTTTGAGAACGGCGATTGGTCTTAGCGATCGTAAAAGGCTAACGAGGCGATGTTGTAAAAAGAAGAGAAGGCACGAAGTGTTCATTGGCTTCCTCCTTCACTCGGCCAATCAGAAAAAAAGCGAAGTAGGGTTCCGCAAACTCTTTTCTACAAGCCGCCTCTGCTTAAGGAGTCATTATAAGAGCGACAAAAAGCAGGCGAGAAATGAGAGGAAGCGGGTTGGTCGTTTGTTGTTTGTTTTTTCGCGCGTAACCCCCCCTCCCTCCCCAACACACAGGGGGCGTTCACTTCGGACGCACGCCTGTGCTGCTGCAATGTGGCTTAGACAAACACGCACACTCGGAAAACATTTGCGTAGAACTTTTACGAGAGCTGACGGGGCGGGGGGGAGCGGTCGTAGAAAATTTGTACGACGCCCAACGCGAAGACCCGAGAAGTGTTTGACGAGCGCGCTCGAAGCGAGTGAAATGCATAGAAAGATGCGCGAGTTGAGTGCGCAGAAGAAGGCATCCCCAAGATGCCGCCAGTGTGGGCCTTCTTCGAAGCTCCGTAAAACAGATAGCGCCACGGCGCGTTTTCCTGTACACGGTCTGGCCGAGATGGCGCACAGCTGACGGCCTAAAGTTCCAGCCAGTTGGGCATGCAGCGCTTGTGAAGATGATGCTCTGTTCACAGGAGCTTCGGATTTTATTAGTGGCGCCACCGTTGTGAGCCACTGTTAAACAAAACGACCTCGATGAAATGACATCCGCGGCGCCAGCTAAGTTCCGCGTTGCTTCAGGGGGGACGCTCGTAACATCTATCCATGCGACTTATCCGTGACCTAGCCAGTACTGAAGACTCGTAGTCCACGTCGACTGCTAAGACATGACTGCCCAAAAGGAATGGAACCAATTCAGAACGCTCCTACACGCGGGGTTTGACGACGCGTCGCATCTGAAACATGTAGAAGACTATCAGAAAGGTACCTAATATCGCTTTACGTGTGCAAATACATGCCTTGCGCGCGCGCACGGTCACACACTGACGTCCAAACAGAACGTAAATGCACAAACGATGACTATACGCAGGAGACCTTGCCACCAAGTAAGCGCTAAATTAGTTCTGCTTGCCGTCAGGTTTGCATGGCTAAATAAGGCTGCATAATTTTCATTCCCACTATGTCCTCGCGAAGTTTCGCTTCTTGTCGACGGCGTCGTAGCAACAGGCGTGCGATCCGTAATTGTTCACAGAGCAGGTAGCGAATCCTTCGGTTTATTGCCCTCCCTGATTGGTCGGAATCGCGACTCGTTGGCCAATCCCAGGAGCCCAAGCGAAAGGCTCGCTTTCAATACCGTCCGCTACGGAACGCGAGCGCGGCACGAGACACGCCCGACAGTCATCTCGCGTCGAGACCACGCACTATGCGCATTGATTGATTGATTGATTTATTGATTGATTGATTGATTGATATGTAGGGTTTAACGTCCCAATACCACCATATGATTATAAGAGACGCCGTAGTGGAGGGCTCTGGAAATTTCGACCAACTGGGGTTCTTTAACGTGCCCCCAAAGCTGAGCACACGGGCCTACAACATTTCCGCCTCCATCGGAAACGCAGCCGCCGCAGCCGGCATTTGATCCCGCGACCTGCGGGTCGGCAGCCACTAGACCACCGCGGCAGGGCATACTATGCACATGAAGTGAACTTAGAAAAGGCTCATCTATATAATTCACTTGTGATACAGCGGTGTCAGTTTTGGTAATCTATAGTGTACGAGTGCACAAACGATGCACCGGTCTGTGAAAGTTCAGCGTGCTTCATTCCATAATCGGCGCCAGAAGGTGTCACCACGGTACACACAATGCGCCTTTCTTCACGATGCGCGCGCGTGGCACCATACCCCAACCCCGTCGCACCCTACTCTTTCATAAACGACTTTACGTAAGACACATGGGCGCAGACACCTTTGGCTGTTAAACGAATGTTCTGATCTTTTTTTCTTGCATGTCGTTATATCAACTGATAGGGTCAGGAAACGCACAGCGCGCCAACCCAACCGTTTTTCATGCGTGTGCGTCTACCTCACCAAAGCGTGGTTTCCCACCCGAAAAAGAGAGGGCAAAGAAAAGCTCCGCACGATGAAGAAATAAGCGCTTTCCTAACTCCAAGCCGCCATCAGGCTTGAAACAGGTATAGCACCAAGACATACAAAAGCAAAGAGTATAGAAACCGTATGCGTGTGCTCAGAGTGTCGCCTTTCGCGAACCTTTCGCCACCTCGCGGATTCCGCGGGATCCATTGCGTCAGTGACCGTTCCCAAGTCGAGCGGATGCACCTATACGTACAGTTGTACGCACGTGGCAAAAAGAGCGAACGGCGTTTCGTGCTATAAATAAACATTAATGCAGCGGTGCGGAGTACAGTATAAGGCCAGAGCGATTCTTTCACAACACCTGTTCCTGTCAATCTACTTTGCATCTTAAATAAGGTTCACGCACGCACACAGAAGCGCACAAAGAATACTGCCCGTATACATTTAAGAGTCACGCACACACGTTAAACACCTTGTTTCACGGCACTCGCTTTCAAAATTTCGGTTCTCCACTCAACGGAAGCCAACAATGGCAAAAAGCCACACTCATCCCATATGGGCCCTTTCGAGTTCATACTAGGCCCACCAAGCTATATATAGTTCAGGCGCGGTATATCAAGCACGCTCAATATAGCATTCAATGTAGCTTTAAATGCACCTTGCATCCCGTATATTCACTTCACGCGCTCACAATCATCCAAGGTCAGAAAATGAACCAAAATAAGGGGGTGCTGGAGAGAGAGAACGAAAGAAAGGGGAGGGGGGCTTGATATAACTCGACGTCTCTGCAGAAGCCATTCTCGAGAGATGGCTATTGTCAAGGGCCTACAATAGATCCGCGCAAATGCGAACCGAAACGTCAGCGAGCTACAAAAAGCGCTACACGCGGTTCACGTTATTCAAAGAAACCTCATTCGGTAACATGGCGCAGCAACAATATAGCATGACAATAAGGTGCATCGGCCGCCGAGTGCATCTGACGGGTATAGGCTACACAAATAGTCAAGAAATATTCGAAGCGATCTTAACCTTTTTTTTTTTTTGCATGTCGAATATGCTATCCCGGTTGCACGACGGTACACTTCATATCCTCACCATTGCGCTTTGGCATATAGGAATGAGTAACTCTGTACCAGCGAGGACGTTTTGCAGTGTTTACGTTTGTCTCCCTGTGTTGACTGCGCTACTAGCCGTCGCGCGCACGCAATATAGTTGCAGTGTCAGTGGGACCAAGCCGCCTGCCAACGCACGCTCTAGCGTTCCTTTGTACTTCTATCCGCACCCAAGGAGAACGCAAAAGAATGCAAGGGCTTACACGTACGTAAGCCGCTTTGCGGTCCGGGCACTAAAGTTCTGTAATACACGGTCAAAAAGAAAAAAAAAAAAGAAAACGCCGTTGACGACAAATGTGCGTTCGTTCCCACTGGATATCTATCCTGAATGACACAGTGTCCAAGGAATGACTAGGAATTCGCCCAGACATCAAGTATTTTAAACGTCTTACGAGATAATAATAATAGTAAAAACATTAATAATAATAATAATAATAATAATAATAATAATAATAATAATACCTGAGAAAATCGCACTCCAAAAACCACAATGTGATTTTTTTTTAAATTTTCGTTAAGCGCACGATAACATGGACAAGATGAAGTGGACAAGCCAGCGCTTATTACGAGCGACGCCATGGTGAAGGACTCCGAAAATCTCGACCGTCTGGCGTTCTTTAACGTGCGCCAACATCGCACAGTATAGGGGCTTCTACCACTTCGCCTCCATCGAAACGGGACCGCCGGAATCGAACCCGCGACCCTTCCGAGTCAGCAGCCGAGTACAGTAGCACTGTTCCACCGAGGCAGCCGACTTCTGACAGGATTTTGAGACATAGCAAATAGGACACTTTTTCTTTTTCTCATTTCCTTGGTATGCTTTTCAGACAGAGGAGTCAGCCCCCAGCCTTCAATTTAGGGACATTTTGACTACCTTCAACGAGATCACGAAGCATTATCAATTAGGCCGTAGGTCCTTTCCATTGCCAGACGAAAAGTTGTCTAGGTCACAGGCAATCTCTCTTCGCATGCTTCAGACGGGAACATACCCTATAGCCTCGTAACCTATAGCCATCACTCCGATATTTCAGAACTTTGTCCGGACTGCCAGAATCGCAGTGATTTTAACCACATGCTCTGGAGGTGCCCCTCTTTACAAAGAAAAAAAAAGAAGAATTTTCTGAGAACTCCTTTCATTTAATGCTCACGAGTCCGGTTCTCATACTCAAGGCTGCCCAGAAGGCCCACGATGCGGCGGTGAGGCTGGGCCTCCCCGTCCCAACGCGGGAGCGGCCCGCGATCCTACCCCTATAAAACCGTGGTGGAATCCTTCAGGACCCCAATAAACGTTTTTCATCCATCCATCCATCCTTGGTATGCAGTCTTAACGCCCTCCGTACACAGGAGCCAGGAATACTTAGGCTTTGCAGTTTTCATCGCGCTACATCTGAAAGCCCGCCTCTCCGCGATGCACGCAACCACAACGAGGCAACAATGTGGACGACAAAATCACCGCCGTCACTGGTAGGCAATGAACTCATCGCTTTTTACATGTTCCAGCTGCAACTGACAACACAGCTGCGGCAATTACGTGAACAGTTACCTTCCTCGCGTGACTCACGAGTACGTCAGACAGTGTTGACACGTCACTATGAAACATTCTCCTCGGTGTCACAATCGAACGTGCTTCACTAAGGCTGCGGTATTCGGTGCTTTTTTTTTTAAAGCGTTCCAACGCATCACAACACTGTTTCAGGGTTCTCGAGGAGACAATTTTTGTCAAGGCGAAAAACCCAGTCGCCTAACCGAACGCGAAAATTGAGTCACCAATGCAGGGGGAAAATGCGATGACGTCATATATGACGTCACCGCACGTCACTTGGTCAAAGGAACAGAGGCAATGCGAAACCGCAAAACCAGCAGAAGTGATTAGATTGATATGTGGGGTTTAACGTCCAAAACCGCCATGTGATTATGAGAGACGCCGTAGTGGAGGGCTCCGAAGATATGGACCACCTGGGGTTTTTTAAGGTGTGCACCCAAATCTAAGCACAGGGTCCTACAACATTACCGCCTCCATCGGAAATGCAGCCGCCGCAGACGGGATTCGATCCCGCGACCTGCGTGTAAGCAGCCGAGTACAACCAGCTGAAATGTTCAACGTTTGCAACGCCTTCGATCATGGAGGCAGTGCAAAACCACGTCAAGACCTGATCACACGTACGCACTGCAGCGCGTCAACGCGCGACTTTCTGACGCACCGTCAAGACCTCTCCCTAGAGAGAGAAAGAGGGCGCTCACATCTGCGCTCTCTCTCCCTAAGGGGAGAGGGTGCGGCGCTGACGCGCTACAAAGCGTACATGTGGCCAGGCCTTTAGGTGCAGGAAGCTTTAGGAGGCGGGTTAGGAAGCATATACTCATCGATTGAGAAGAAAAATAAGATAATTTGCCTTCGCCTTAGAATCATCTAAGACGCGTGCGTAAGCAACGCTGCGAGTTTTCTAAAATAGCAGGAAGAACATTTCTGAAATTCGTGCCAGTACTCCTTTAACTGAACTTGTGTCAGTAGAAACAAAATTAAATTGCGCAGCCAAGTTCTACAGCCTTCACTATAAACGCTAGACGTCCTTTCACGTGGGGAGACTAATCGAACGTACGCGAAAGGGTGTCAAACAAGCCCCTCATTAGTCGCCAAAGCGTGGTCCGGTATACTTTACGTTCGCAACGCTGCACTCAATTAAACGAGGAGGAGCGGATGCGCCTCTTTCTCTTACGCGACATAAATTAGCCGAGGTAAGAGACAAGCCGTTTGAAAGACGCTATAGAACGCACAATGACATAACATCTGTAAACGAAAGAATACTGAGGAAACAGAACTCGTGAAGGGTTTTGCCACTTTTCGCAGCTACCTGTCCTCCCTTCCAACTCCCTCCGAAATGGCGCTACCGAGAATTCGACGCGAAGCGATAGAGCGAGACCTCGCCAATTGGTCTTTCGCTTTTTTCTTTTACGCCCATGCCAGCCGCACCTGTACGCATATGAACTCCACATTGATAAATCCGTGCAGCGTGCCGAAGCCTACGAGCCGGATGTGACAGTCTCGAACGAGTAAAGGAACAGAAGGTCGTAATTGTGGTCCGCCCAACGCGAGGTCACGCGAGCCAATTAGCAACTCGCAACATTGCTGCGAGCGACCGTAGCACAACAAACAATGACTGCTGAGCGAATAAAAGTAACAACAAAGGCGCGATTTCGACAGGCTTCCCTGCAAGCCTCAAGCTGACGACTCGAGACATGCTGTTGAAGGCAATGGAAATCGCATAGAAACACATGGTTTATTGAAGTTAAGTATACCTGTAAATAGACCGTCTGAGCGGCCATCTGTAGAATTAGCGCAGCGGGAGCCTGAAACATAAACTTCAAGTTTTGGTTTCTCAGTACGACCATATTTCCTGTCACTATACAGTATACTACTCGTGTTTGCTTCAGTATACAATTCAGACACGCCCCTGCAAGAAGACAACATAAACTAATAAACTCCTAGTGCCTCTTATGCACAACACTAAGACAACTGTAAGGCGAAAGACATTTTCTTTTCAATCGACGTATTGTTCCAGTCCCGTCACCCGCAGAAGCTGCATTGGCTCCAAGATCGAAGGCATCGCTACCTTTCAGCAGTCTACCTCATTTAGTACGGCCTCCGTGATCAGCCCACTTAGACCATGCGTCGACGTCATGTGATTACGTCACCTCGTGACGTCACTTCATATGACGTCACCTTATGTGAAGCCAAGTGACGTAATGATGGCGCCTCAAATTTTCGGCGATCTGCGATGTCGCCTCGTGATAACGACTGCTCACATTCCTCGAGTTGACGCCGCCGACACTAACGACCAAATTTCGCTTTTGGTACGGAATATAAGGATTTCACCTTAACGTTGCGACAGACTTCTTTCGCAAGCGTTGCTTCTCTCGTCGAAGCCACGCGTCGGCCGGCTCGCGCTTCTGTTCGGACGACGGCCCCACGTAGCTCTGGCTGCACTGCACGGATATTTGCCCGATGGAGACGGTTGTTGTTACGTACAAGCTATCAACCTCTCACTGCCAACCTGTTGTCGCGACGAAAAGTCGCGCCGGCTGGGTGTGCGCTACACGAGAGATGCACAAATATCGAAGCCGAGGACACCCTCCCCCGGACGACGGAAGAGGAGGATGTGATCGCGGGCGGCCGGAGGGGCACGGCCTTAGGCCAAGAAAACACGCGTAATCCGGTGACACAGGACATAAATAAGGCGCGCGGGAGCCGGTTCGATTGGCGCCGATAAGGTCGATTGCCTTTATAAAAGGAGCCGGTGCGGCCTACGTATACGACGATCGCGAGGCAGCGCCGCTTTCTTCTATAACGACCGGGGCCAATGGCGTCAACTGCGCTGCTGTTTTTTTGTTGCTCTCCACGATGCGATATACGCACGCGAGGCTCGACACACGCTGCGAACGGCCGCATTGTAAGCTTTCTCCGCTTCACCCGCTTTTCCCGGAGACAAAGCTCCTTCCAAGTCGTTTGGCTTCGTGTCTCGCGCGTTTCGCAAAGCGACCCGTGTGGATGATTGGATGCAGTTGTTCGTCGAGTCCATCGAACTCACTGACCGTTTCTTTGAACGCGACGCGCATACCGATAGGTAGAGGCGCACAGTTTTATTCATTAGGGCCGAAAGACTTAGATGTCTCGTCGAACGAGACACTTGACCTGTCGGCGGGGCGACCGTTCCGGCCCGCCGTATTGTGCCCGGCAATACTTAGGCATTTCAATGCGGCCTTCTCCGGGGAAATAGAGAGAGACAGAAACATCAGAAAGGTAGGGACGTTAACTATACTAAGTTCAGTTTGCTACCCTACACGGGGGAGAGGGGAATAAGGGAGAAAAGAGAGAGACATAAACATCAGAAAGGTAGGGACGTTAACTAGACTAAATTAATTCAGTTTGCTACCCTACACGGGGGAGAGGGGGAATAAGGGAGAAAAGAGAGAGAGAGAAACAGAAACACCAGAAATGCAGGGACGTAACTAGACTAAGTTCAGTTTGCTACCCTACACGGGGGAAGAGGGGAATGAAAAGAAAGGGGAGAGAGAGGAGGCGATACACATTTTTCCCACAACACGCACACATAATTCAGGTTTCACAGGCGGTCGCACAGTGACGTTGCCCTCAAGAATTGTAGAAGGAAGGGCTCGTGTCGGCTTTCTGAGATGAAGTACGTGAAGGCCACGCTGTGATTATGCGCTTTGCGTGTCGAGCGCGAAATAGCCTTTCGGCTCCATGGCAACGACCGACGCGGACGCGGTCGGGATTCGGCCCCGCGACCTTCTCGTCTCCGCAGTGGAGCACTATAATCACTTCTAGACTGACGCGGTGGGTGGGCAGAGGCGGGACTATGTCGCTCGACGTCTTCTGATATGCGAGGTAATGCAAAACGCTGCCTGACAGCCCCGACACGTAACCGAAGACGAACGCTCTGTTCAAGTTTCACTTCCCCCCCTCCCCCCCGCCACTTATCTCTCGTTTTCCACGAATTACAGCAATCGCTCCGTGTCTTATCTTCTTCCGTACGCGGCGGCCCTCGGAGAGATCACACCTCGAGTTACGAAAACCTCCGCTATCTCGCCGTGTCTCGCGTTCCGCTTGCCACAGACAGGCCCGACAACTGTCCCGTCTCGAGCGCTTCCCGGTTAGCGCTTGATTGACCACGCCACTAGCACAGCGTGCAGTGGCTTTGCGTGTCGGTCTGCATAGCGACGCCTGCATCTCGCGTCGTCCTAGAAGAGCCAAAGGTCCTGGCCGATAAGAAAACAGCAGCTCCAGTGGCAGAGATATGCGATGTCATGCTATACTTGTCTTCTCATTTCTTCCTGTTTTTATTAGATAAGCCAGAACTGTCGTGCCACCGACCAAGGAGGGGGAAATCCCGAGTACGGGTCAAATTAGATGTCACGTGACAACGCAGCCCTGAACCCCTCATAGCTTCACGAGCACGGATAACGTTGGCGATCATCGTCGTCCCTACGGTGCATCAGTGGCTAAGGTGATCGGCTGCTGACCCTAAGGTCGCGGGGTCGATCCCGGCAGCGGCAGTCACGTTTCAATGGAGAAGAAGAGGTGAGTCTCCTGTACTATGCGATGTCAGTACACATTAGACAACACCAAATCGGTCAAATTTTCCCGAGCCCTCCACTACGGCATCTCTCATATCGTGGGTTTCGGGACATAAAACCGAAACATTATTATTAACATGGCCAATCATTATCAGCAGCAGACTGTTCTATGTCCCGTGAACAACGAAAAACTCTCCCAACCATTCGTTGGTTGAAACATTTAGGCGAAAACGTTTATTGAATGTGCTTCGCCTTCGATGACACGGGCTCAGACGTTATTTCAATCGCGCTCGACTGGCTCAGCTTGTAGAAGTTTTCTTTTAATTGGATGTTTTCTTAAACGTGATTTGGGAAACTTGCCCCGTTTATTCACTTACTAATTCACGCGATTCCGCTGCACCTAAGAAGGGTGGTACTGCGGGCAAGCCCCGCGCAATCGTCCTTCCCTTTTATATCCGGAGGCTCACAAAGCCCATACACAAAGAAAAACAGATCTCCACGGAAACCTCGGGAAGGCACGCGTGTTCTTCGCATCTGTTGAATACAAAGTGAAACTAAGAAAGGAAAGAGGAGATGCAGAGAGAGAGAGAGAGAGAGAGAGAGAGAGGACCGTAGCGGCGCGAATAATCTTGAGGCGCCGTAAAACAGGAAGGCGTAGGTGTCAACGATCCGGAAAACTAGGGCTCCGACGAGCCGACGACCTTGCCGAGGAAAAGCGATGTCAGGGGCGACGAGGAAAAAGAAGAAGAAAGAGGGGACAAAAAGAAGCTAAGGAATGAAACAAATCCGGAAAGAACAAAAAAAGCCTGAAGAGGGCAGGGTTCCGGAAGTAGCTTCCTGGGCGCCCCTCAGGCACGCGGAAACGGAAAAGAGGCAGGCGCGATCCACTTCGCAGAATCGGCAGCACGCTACAGGGGGGCGCGCCGAGCGCGAGGCTTCGACGGAGGTTCCACGCTTTCCGAGTACATAAGCGCAATGACGTCACGAAGGTTGGTTACGTCACGGCGCGACATTTAAAAGATACGGTGTGCCGCTCATGGAGTTTCACCCTTCTATCGAAAGCGCACGAAGAGGCAACAGGTACTTAAAGCTTGACAGGTATAAGCACGGTGAGGGGAGGGGGGGGCACCTCCCTAGTCACGTATGAAGAGGGGATTAGTCACCCCACACATTGACATAACAGGGAGGAGGGGGGTGCCACATCTAGGGGGGTGGTAAGCGCAATGTGAGCCCCATACCTTGACTTAAGACACAGCAACGAACCTTCACCCCCCCCCCCCCCACTCCCACCCTGAAGCGGGACACTGTTCAAGCCTTTGCTGACAGGGAACCATTGTAAAATGAGACAAGCTAAATAGCTTAATGACAAATTTGAAGTTACTTCATGACCCGGCATTATCACAAGGACCTGGAAATCGCAACTATGCTGCTGCGATGCCACGCGATTGCACATAAATTGGCCAATTTGGACGTTCGCGTGACTCGCGCTTTCCCTCTATCATAATAGAGCAGTAAGGTACGGCGACGTTTTGTTAAAATTATCTCGCGTTGATTCAAAGCGCAGTTGGTCGGACGTGCCATAATGACACGTATCCACTGTACTCGGCAGCGCTGAACCAGAAGGGACGACTTATTGCATTCTTAAAGCGTATTGAGGGCACAGAACGCAACAACGCCGCGATAAGCTTTCATGACCGATCTGACCGCAAGTTCTTGACCTGGACCAAACGTCTGCGCCCACAGAGCACACATCGCCGGTGTTTCTAGCACATTTGCACAGACCTACAATATGGCCGCAATCCGATTGCATAGACTCGGCACGGCAGCTCGTTCCACCACATGACCCCAGAGGCACGGTTCGTAAAGAAAAAAGTACAAATCAGACAAGCCCCAGCAGCGGGAAGAAGCTCGTCTAAGCTCGGCTTTTCTTCTCCTCGGAGAAGGGTTGCCGGTGTGTCAGGAGCCTCTAAGACACCTTCGGAGGTACTATGCGACCCGCTGCTTCCCTAGCGGTCGTGTGCCGCGCGAAACCACTTCGCTCGTTTCCGCGGAAGCAGAGCTTTCGGAGCGTCGGTGCAGGGGATACGGCATCCATTCGTTCAACTATACACTTCAAGGCAGCACCCCCACCCCCCAATTCTCTCCCTCTCATGCCCTTGCCTCTGGAGCCCACGTACGTACGACCCTCTAATCTCTCTCTCTCTCTCCCTGTCCCCCGCTGTCCCTGAAGCTCACGTACGCGCAAGCCATCCCGATGACAATCTCTTCTCGAAACATGGCGGGTTGCCGACTCCCATCCCATCCGAGAAAGCAGCGCACCGCGAATGACCCCAGAGTGTACTGTATACGCACTAGTGGCAAATGGACGCAGCAGCGTTATCGCCTTTGAAGCCGCGTCGCACTCGTTTTAAAGCCGCGTCTCGGTCGACGTGACCGATAGCTCGCGACGATGACGACGAAGACGCTTGCGGAGAGAGATTTCAGGTGAAAACCCCGGAGCAAAAAGGTTTCGCGGACGTCATTTAATCGCCGCAATAGAGATAACATTTGCGAGAGAGATAAGAGCTTTCGCGAGAGTGGTACGGAAAGGTGTCGTGGCTACGTGTACGAACGCTCGAGTGAGAACGGTCAAGAGAGGGAGCTTTGTCACAAGTGTCACTGGTTGGGTCACTCAATAAGTGAAGGATACAGAAATGTGTAGCTAAGCGCCTGGTCATCGCAGGAGACAAACTGTGAACGATTTGGTGCGATCGCAAGGGCCCCTCCGTCCGGAAACTCACTTGCCGTTCGCGTAACACTAATCGCTCAACACGTATCATTTACACTCTTGACACCCATCACGTGTGTGTTGTGAAATGAATGACGTGTCGACTATTATGTACATACGAGCGGATGCATCTTTATAAGGACCAGACGTGTGCTTTGTTGTTTTGTTGTTGTGTTTTGTGTTTGTTGTTTCCACAGACTTCTTACAATGACTTTCAAACATTTACTTACCATTGTGATATGTACGTATAAGTATGTCTTTGCATATCTGTGCCTGAGTTTTCTATTTTCCATGCACTGCTTTGTATGTTTTGCTTCAAGATACGTGTTCAAGTTTCAATCAACGGCTAAGGAGTAGCCGGCGCCATAATGGTGCGCCAACATCTCCTTATATATCATATCAATAAAAAAAATACCATTAACACTCCCTAATATGAAATACTATGAAATTTGCGGCCAACCAATGGCTTCATAACGGGACCTACGGTCAAGGCTGCATCAACAAAATTTACGCACTACTGACAAGGCCCAAGAAAATTGCAGAAACAATAGAACGCATCAATGCTGCGATACATAGCAAAACTGGTGTCTTTCTAAGCGACGTTGAGACGAGAGCCGGGAGTATGGCAAGCGCACCCACCACGCCCTCTTCCAGTTAAAGGCCGAACTTGGGTGTCATATCACTGAAAAACCCGATTCCAAAAACGGATCCCCTAGTGCCAAGTCTCTATTTACCACTTGAGTTTCGATATGCACCCAAATAAAATCAGGAGAAGTAAAGCCAGTTGCGTCTGAAAAGGGGTGGACCTGGCGCCACAATGGCACTACTACGCCCACATTCGTAGAAGCCCCCCCCCCCCCCCCATCCTTTCACAAATACCGCACGGATACGGCGGTGATACGCTGTGAAAGCACTAATTTCAGCATCTGATGTGCCCGCTCTGTCATACGTTATATATTTTACGCAACTCTCTTGTAAGAGACAGTTGATCGTGCTCTTCGATTGCTCGTATACGCCACTAGACGGCGTCCACGGACAGTCCCGGTAGTTCGGGTTTCGTACCATGGTGTCGTTACGCAGAATGTGGTCGCGTAGGAGCCGCCGAGTATAGTGCGAAGTCTTGATGCTCGCTCACTCGGTCCTTTTCTTTTTTTCCTAAAGCTGCCGTACCTACACTTAACATATGTAGAGTTCAGGTTACGGAAAGAGGCAACGCACACCGAAAACAAAACACACACAGGAAGCGAGTACAAGCATTTTTGTTATGTGTGCCGTCTCTCTTGTGGTGCTAAATTCCATATGAGGGAGGAGGTGGTGTTGAGGAGGCGGCCACTCAACTCCATCGCTCACATATGCCTAGCCCCAACGCGGTCCGTTTGGGGATACCTGCCCCGATCATTCAACTGAAGCGTCTGCGCTTAATATCTAGCAGCTGCTACGGACATGCCCAGGCCTAAACCAGATACGACGGCGCTACCAGAGAACGGCGCGCCTTCATACATCGACAACACCGGACAGTGGTTCTTGTAAAGTAAGGAAAGCAACGCGCGAGTTCCACACGATAACACAACGAGAAAAACAAAAGGAAGCGCTTCGCTGCGTAGAATTTCCGCATGCATATCTTTACCCGACAAAAAAGAAGACGCTCGTCTAGCAACAAGTTTTATTAGACCGCGATTCATGGCTGCTTCGTCACAACCATAGAATAATGACGGCGTACATCCCGAAAATTCGAGCCCAAATTTATAAAATTTGATTGATTGATTGATTGATATGTGAAGTTTAACGTCCCAAAACCACCATTTGATTATGAGAGATGCCGTAGTGGAGGGCTCCGGAAATTTTGACCACCTGGGGTTCTTTAACCCCACTTATAAATTTAATCTTCAGTGGCGCTAGGAAAATTTTCGAATGAAAACAGAAAACAGCCAGCCATGTGGTTCATCGTATCCAAAACTCGCCAGCAGGAGACGAGAGACACGACGAGCGACACTATACACAGACGGGAAAGAAACGCCTAGCTCTTTTCTCGCCTGCTTCCTCCCCCTCACCACAGGTGGCGGCACCTACCAGCCCCCTCCCCGTCACCATCCCCACCACCACCACGAACGTCAGTGCACGAGCGCCCGCTGCCAGCAGGGTTTCGTGAACCAGACGACCTTGAAGGCACCGCGGACGACGTCGACTTCTCTCTCTCTCCACCATGCACGCACACTTCCCTCTCCCCCAGAGCGCCCGCAGCAAAACAACAACAGGCAGCAAGCACAAGCGTCATTTGCCGGCGCCGCAGTGGCGTACATTTAAATAACTACTGCAACATAAAACGCCCGGCGAAGGAGATACGGGCGGAGTGGACGCCGCTTCTCCTGGCGCCGAAATGAAATAGTGGGAGGAAGAGACGGCGTCGCGTCTGCATGCCGTCTCCTCTGCGCCCGCTTGGTAGGTCGTGCGGGAGACCCATCAAGCGTCGTCGTCGTCGAGCCATAGAGAAAGAAGAAGACCGTCAGTTTGCGTCAGAGCACGCAGCGTGGCGCGACGTCGGAACGACGCCGGAAAGCAGGGGTCGCTTTTAATGACGCCACTTGCGAAAACCCTCCCCGGCTTCCGTTTCGAGATGTTCGTCTCTGTCGCGAACGACGAGAGGCCACCAACGTATACAGCTCTTGATGAAAAACGGCCGGCGAGTCGTATTCGGTATTCACGGAAGGATAACGGCTTTAGCTCGGGACTCGGCGGCAGTGCATTGGCGAAATGGTGTTCAAACACAAAAGAAAGAGAAGACGCGAATATTCTAAGACAATGGTCTATGTCTTCTCTCCTTCCCGAGTAGTTGCAAGCTTGGGATACCGATACGGCATCCACGACTTTACAACTATACATGCGTAAACATCGCTAATGAGAGAAGGATGAGTGCTCTTGTGAGCGCGAATGAAATTGAAAACAAGAAAGCAAGTTCTTACTAACAGGACAGTCGTGGCATACCAGGACAGGAGTCCTCTGCGCTAAGACCTGCGTACGTGTCACTGTGCGCAGTGGTACTCCCGAACGCGCAGTTCAGAGGAAGCCATGGTACTTATTACGTGTGTTATACCTAGGCGCTCTCACTCTCTTTCGCTTTTTTTTTATCTCTGCGAATGGCAACCCTAGGCCTCCATACACCGCGGACAGTGATCGCTCCTACCGGACGACTACATCGCATGCGTTTCAACAACCCTTATTATATTCGCCATGCCTCACAAAGTCGCACAAACGGCCAATACCCCTCACGAACGGGCGAGATAAGCGAACAAAACCACAACACGTACACCCGCGAAACATAAAAGGCAACGTCCGTTTGTCAAGAGAACTCGACCTCCCCGTCCAATAAGGCAATCCACTCGAGCGACGCCCACTAAAGCCGGCCGACCGAAAAGAATAAAGCGCTAGCAGAACGAACGACGATGGTATAAAACGCCTACAACAGAACACCCAACAGAGCCGGAATGACGTCGGGGCAATACAAGGAGGGCTGGCTAATGAGGTCTCGCCAAGTCACGTACGTCGCGTTGCCACCGGACGGCCCAACCGTGCGGAGCGGTACGCGTAGCGACTGCGGCTCAACTTCGATGATGCCACCAGGGCTGCCCGTCCGTCAGTCGGTACGGGCCGCAGCACGCAAGAAAGCGGTCGGGTCAACGGCGGTGTCGACGTACCCGGGCGCGTCGCAGCGTTGCCACGGTAACACGGTCGCCGCAGCAAAAGTATAGACGTCCCCGAGACTGGACTCGACTGGTGCATTGCGACTGTTTTGCCGCCGATTCTATCCACAAACGTAAAGCGCGGGGCGCTGATAACGGTGTACAGCAGCTGTTGAGAAATAATATCCGCGTCACGTATTCTGGCCGGTGTTAATGCGAAAAAAAAGAGCCCTCACGCTGACCGCGGTACATAACTCTTAACTTCACGCAAATTGCGGCGTTAGCTAAAGCGTATTGAACCGAAGAAATTATTAACGCCCCGTTTGCTTACTTTCCGAGGCACGCGCGCAAACTGCCAACGTTATAGTTACCCGCTATGCTCATGTTATGTCCGGGTATAAGGATTAAAAAAAAAAAAGAAAACATTCATGCAACTGAGTTATCATAATTGTTTGGAACTACGTACCAAAACACACAATAGTATGAGCGAGAACATCTTTTAGAACTGGCTCTGAAAATGTCGATGACAGACCGAATAACCCCCCACCACCACCACGATTCCATTCAGCGACCTTCGGGTTGGCACGAACAAAAAGAAACGGGACTTTAGAAGCATCTTTATTATTATTATTATTATTATTATTATTATTATTATTATTATTATTATTATTATTATTATTATTATTATTCACGTCGCTTAACAATGGCGACGCCAGCATAGACTCAATACGGCTAAGGTTCAGCTTATGACTTCGTTATAGCGCAGTACATTATAACCATGCGGTATAACCCGAGAGCCTTTACGTAAAACCAAACGACAGCAAATGCCACGAGCCTACACAACAGATGAGATGTGCCCGACGTAGCATTGTTAACGAACGACGACAGCGAGGCAGAAAATCCGACTAGCCTGACAGGAACGACAACCGACGGGCATTCCTTATTTTGTATACGCGCGAGCGAACGGAAAATCCCCAATCTCGTTTGTTCGAGCTGCACACGTCGACGGTCAAGAAAAACGCCGCCACGGATCAAAAACGTCGCGCGAGGAGGCGCCGTCCACCGAGCGGACGCCGAACCGTGTTCGAATAAGAAGAGGCGCACACGGCTTGCGCCGCGAGTTCTTCCGCTTGCCCAAGCCGAGACTTGACCGCCATATTGGTTTCTACGTTCGTCGTTCTAGCACTGAACTAGGGTGACTGGATCGCGAGGCTCATTTTTTTCGTATACGCTTTCTCGCGAACACTGCAAAGCCTCACTTCGAAGCACTGAATCGCGTGATGGAGCTTAACCCCCGTATTCACAAAACGCTCCTCGACTCGACTTTCACCTTTCACTTGACAAAGTTGCGTACTGCGCCGCTGCTCGATCGAAAATGACGCTGCACTACTCGAGAATAGCAGCAAATTATCACTGATATGCAGTGACTTTCCTTGCCTATAGATGGCGCTCCCATCGGCTTTCTCAAATGAAGGTGGAGCGTTGAGTGAAGTTCTAGAATACGGGGGTAAGCATATGGTAGATAGATATGTGGGGTTTAACGTCCCAAACCGCCATATGATTATGAGAGACGCCGTAGTGGAGGGCTCCAAAAATTTTGACCACCTGGGGTTCTTTAACGTGCACCCAAATCTGAGCAAACGGGCCTAAAACATTTCCGCCTCCATCGGAAATGCAGCCGCCGCAGCCGGGATTCGATCCCGCGACCTGCGGGTCAGCAGCCGAGTACCTTAGCCACTAGACCACCGCGGCGGGGCGGTAAGCATATGTCGATGTCCATCTCTCGCTACCACTGCCTTCGGCCTTCTCAACAGCGATACCTCGCCGTAGGGCAACAGTCATTCCTCTAGTGAGAATGTCGTAATTACTTATTGAGAAAAAGTTTTACTGATTGCCGCAACGCTCACTGTCGGCGCTCATTAGCGCTCGAGTACGCGCTGGCTATTCCCACAAATTGTGAGCCATCGTTGCCATTTAAAAGCAGGATTTTCCCATATCTCATATGCTGGTACTTTATGAAAGGAACTTGATGTCAGGATTCGGGAAACGTCGATGGTGACTCAAAATTCGAACTAACGTATGGAGCTTTTGTTCCGCGGTTACGTTCAACGCAAGCGAACTGTCTTACCAAAATGTCCATGAAGTTAAGCGCGGCACTGAGATGACGAAGACTGCACAGGGAGAACACACGCAAAAGCGCTATCTCCCTGCTGCAACTTCGAGATTACGGTGCTGCGCTTGGCTTTATGAACATGTTGCAACTGCAAGGCCAACAATGAACGCTTGCATAAGACTAGTCGCGTAAACGGTATGTGTAGCTTACCTGAGGAAAGCGTTATTAATCTCGATAGTTGAGACAATAAATGCGAACACCACTACGCAATGACACAAACAACCTCGAAGCCAAAAGAAACCCCACGCATCTCGACGGAGTGAATGATGAAGAGTGAGCGAGACTAGGTCTGAAGGCCCATAATGTCTACGTTGAAGCCGACAAGTATAAAGGCGGGCGGACGAGCGGACGCAGGCACTCACCAAAGGACGGCCGATCGGACGGACGGAGCGACACGCACGGTACACAGACGGACGACGCAGGTGATCATGTATTGTGCCATCATACACTTGATTGATGCACACATCAAGTCTTTTTTTTTACACAGATTTTTCGTTTTACGTTGCGGAGTAGTTTCGGTTTCCGTTTCGTGTAGCCTGACAGACGCGGACGTCGACAAAGCTCGGCTACAGGGAGCTTCGCCTCCTCCCAAAAAAACATCGGGCAGGGGGGGGGGGGGGCGTCATGTGCCAGCGGGCTACGTGTTTTAGACCCCTAAACTACAGCTATTTCCAACGTCACAACCAACGCAATATTTTACTACGCAACGAAGCCATGCACGCCGAGCACGCGCAACAACGTACATCCTCTACCGGTATACCCTGCAAGACCGCGAAAACGACCCTTCCTGCTTCACTTTTTTTTTTTAGGGGAAGGGGGGTTCTTCCTCGTCTAAACACGCGTAACACGCGCCATGAATATGCTGCTGTATCACGAGAGTAAAGCGGCATTACCTCGCTCGCCGCTTGCTGTGTTAAATGTTTATCCCTTCCCTTTCCTGAAGCCTCGTTTTCCGTCAGCATCGCATGCGTTGCACTGCTGCAGGAAAAGGTGACAGGAAGTGCAACACCGCGACCTCGTGTCCCGAGCTACACAGCTACAAACAAAACACAGGACTCCGTGCTGTGGCAAATGACTGTGCGCCTATGCCGCGTTGGCTCGCCGTGTTTTGCCCCACTGCGGTGGTCTAGTGGCTAAGGTACTCGCTCGGCTGCTGACCCGCAGGTCGCGGAATCGAATCCCGGCTGCGGCGGCTGCATTTCCGATGGAGGCGGGAATGCTGTAGGCCCGTGTGCTCAGATTTGGGCGAACGTTAAAGAACCCCAGGTTCATGGTCAAAACTTTCGGAGCCCTCCACTACGGCGTCTCTCATAATCATCAGTGGTTTTGGGGCGTTCTCTGCGTTTTACCAGAATAAAAGGCTGCTTGATCGATCGGCTGATTGGTTGATTATTGAAATTGAAAGTCATTGCCACGTGGGTACCCAACATACATAACACAGCAAAGATGGTGGGACAAAAACTGAATATGTTCTAATTGATTGATATGTGGGGTTTAACGCCCCAAAACCACGATATGATTATGAGAGACGCCGCAGTGGAGGGCTCCGGAAATTTCAACCACCTGGGGTTATTTAACGTGCACCCAAACCTGAGCACACTGGTCTACAACATTTCCACCTCCATCGGAAATGCAGCCGCCGCAGCCGGGATTCGAACCCGCGACTTGCGGGTCAGCAGCCGAGTACTGAATATGTTTTAGCATCTCAACAAAATACAAGCGATACGTGTATGTATATCGAAATCAACCAGCACGTAATTTAGGTTCAAGAAAGCAAAAACGACACTGATTGTTGCAACTGTGGTGCTATGACGGTTATGAGAAATAAAATAAAAAGAGCACCATCGCATCGGTCAACCTAAAGTTGCGCTCATCACGGGCACTTTGCCCGATGTTAGCGCGTCCTTGCAAGTGGATCACACCATGAATTCACTGTAGTACCTGTGGCTGTAACATGTCCCGAACTCTCGTTGGAGCACGCTACGCGGGTTCACCGCCACGCCACGAGTGGGGAGCATGTTCGTTCATCGCGCGTATGCAGAATCTCGTTCCCCGACGTCATCAGGTGATTTCTGAGAGAGTTAGGAGGACAGGCCACAGTCTTAACCAGGCCCTTACACATGCTGGAAAGCGCTAGCGCGTCCTGGTAGTGCTGGGCCAGCTGTTGCGCATGCGCAGCAAGGGTGGTCACGCTGCACACCGGACTGAACTCCGTCATAAGCTGCTTTGCATCTAAAATCACTCCTTCTAAAAGCATACACGCGCAGACGCTCGCACACGCACGCGCACAGACACTAAGTGTCTCACGCAACTTGCTCAAAACCTGTAAATTGATGAGACACGTAGCTGCAGAGACCAAATGTAATGTTGCTGTAGCTGTCACTAGAAGCAAGCCATTCTGTTAATTACTGTACACTGTATTTGTGTACATTATTTATTCAACTTTTCAAGCACCATGAACACGGCAAAAGTGTCAATGAGGAGGCGAGGCCACACTGAAGAAAAAATATTACATTGTTTTTTGTTGAACTGCCTGGCACCACATAGACGGCTTGCATTGACGTCCCCGAAAACGCCGTTCGAGCCCAAATTCAGGGGAAACAAAGTTGCGCGACTTCACACTGACGCTATCAGTACATCATCACACGCAGATTCTTTCGTGAATCGTGCAAAGAGGCCAACAACACTCCTGCCGCGTCGTTATCGAATTAAAGCCGCTCTATCGTCCAAAGTGCTGACGCCATCAACGTCGCCATCTTTGGAGTGCCTTCAACAATCAGCGCAGCAACAGACAAGAGAGAGAGAGGGGGGGGGGGACAGAGACAAGTGCTGTACTCCCAAGTTTGGAGTGCCAGTACGTTCAGAAGCCGCGTCCAAGACGTCACACCTAAACCATCTAAGATCAAGCTTTGCCACAAGTTAGGCGGGACATAAGACTTTTTTGCGGACGAGTTTCGGTGCCTCAGTGTTGGACTGTTTCGCATCTTTCTAACAACCAAACGGACAGGGTCACGGTAGACGCACATACATGGAGACGGTTGAGTTAATGCATACGATGTTTCATGACCTTATCAATTAATGTCGCAAAAAAACAAGAAAACATTAGCCCAAGATGGCGACCCAAGATGGCTGCGCCCATACGTCTTTGGTAAAACACTTTATACAGTACGTATGGCATCCGCACGCTCGGATGGTTATGCTTCAAATCAAATCACCATACCACGCACTCTACGGCGTCCGTGCTATGGACGCTACATCTGCTACAAATAAAAAGCACATTCTACACGAACCTCGCGCCGCCAATTGAATAAAGCGGCTCCCTTTGAGCAAATTTCGGCACAAAAGCTCCCACCCCCAATAGAAGGAGGCCCGCGAATGGGAGGCCCTGCGGTCGACAAACACGTGAAACGTAGGGAATCGAGCGAAGGCTAATAACGGTAGAAACGCGGTTCGCGCAGATGAGTGGGGGTCGCCGCCTCAGTTACCCAGAACTGGCGTCATTCTCGTTCAGGGAGCGAACGCAAGTGGTGTGTGAATGGAGCGACGGGGGAAGGGGGGGGGGGGGGGGGCGATGGCACGAACGCACCCACGGGGCTCTCTTTCCCACCTAAGCGATAATGCCACAACACCTGTGGCAGACTTCCAGCACGGCCCTGCGGCAGGTGCCACGGTTTCGCCAGGTCGGGCAAACGATACACGAGCTCATACACGTACGACGACGTCACCCCAAAAAAGCGAACGCGCAGTGAAGTTTCCTGGCACTTATCTCGTTAACTTACAGATTGATTGATCGATTTGTGGGGTTTAACGTCCCAAAACCACCATTTGATCATGAGAGACGCCGTAGTGGAGGACTCCGGAAATTTTGACCACCTGGGGTTCTTTAACGTGCACCCAAATCTGAGTACACGGGCCTACAACATTTCCGCCTCCATCGGAAATGCAGCCGCCGCAGCCGGGAATCGAACCCGCGACCTACGGGTCAGCAGCCGAGTACTTTAGCCACTAGACCACCGCGGCGGGGCTAACTTACAGATATACTAGAGTGAAACAATAAATTAATTTAGAGAGATAAATTACACTCTGAAAACTCTTGTGTCGTTAACTTTACAATTATATTTTATTATTAAACGAGAAAATTAATGTTAAAATGTTCCCCTTCGTTTTAAAGCGACCGCTGTCATAACATCACAGCAAGGGTCCTTGCGCCGTAGTTCTCCGCCGCCGCCGCCAGTGTCTGTAACCACTGTCACGCACAATAAAAAAAAAAGGGACTAAGTAAATAAAACACACTGAGAATATACTAGGAGTCTCAGCCGGGTCCCCTGCGTCCTGCCCAGTATTCTACTACTGAGCTACGTCAGCGTTACTTCTTATTTCCTTTCATGGTATTTATTATAATGCATATTTAAAATTATAACACTCGCTCAGACATAGTGATACATTCACTCCGCACAGTAATCGCCTAAGTACTGCACATGCATTCAAAGGCTTACCTACATATATACTTAGCAAAGCCAGAACAGAACAAGAAACATTGTTCAAACGGTTGGTAAGGATGAATACCTAATCAAGATGGGGTACCAGTCTGGTTTGAAATCAAGTTATTCGTAAATGTCCTTTAAATGAAGAGACATATGCATGAAATGCATACTTGAAACAGTCGTTCGTTTTGCATTACGGTCTTGAATGCGCATTTTCCACAAGCTGTGCAGTCCCGTAAGAAAGAAACTATCAAATAACACTTCATCAAGGCATGTTGGGAGAAGGTAACATATAGTATGTGAATTAATGTTAAAATATTTTTTAACGGTTCGCTGAACTGTTCTGAGATACGCCAGAACTTGAAACTATGTTCCGAACTCACCCTAGGCAGGCTTCATGTTGGGGAAAAAAAACCCATTAGTGTGTGCATAATGAAGCGCTTTAGAACAGCAAAGAAATAAACACGTGTCACACAAGACAAATTTCATAACCTGCGGATCACCGAATGCCCCACACCCATTACAATAGCATTATGCATAAGTATTATGTAAGCGTCTGCTTCTCAGATGAATGACTGGCGTAGTGGGTGGCTCCACACTACACAAAAATATTGGTTTATGATGTAGCGAGTGCCCTGCAAGTGTGCTTGTCGTAGTCACCCAAAGAATGTCTAAAAATCACCTAGCAAACAAATTCACTTGCCGAAAAGACAGCATCATGACATTTTTGTTGTTTTTATAAATAAAAACAAACAGGATTAGTCCAGATTTTTCTGCCAGCAGCCCTTCAAGTTGGCCACATTAACAACAATAAAAAAATGCTTCTACAAATCCTTCCCCCCCCCCCCCCCCCGCAAGTTCAAGCTTTCAATTAATGAGAATGCACGCTTCACACTAGCATGTACGACGTGGACTGGCCAATATTCAGGTCACTACACTCATTACGAATGCTAAGATCTTGAAAGACGTGCTGCAACTGCCTTCGTTGCTATGTGATAGACATGGCACTAATAATTCGTCAAGTGAGACGACTACCATCTAAATACAGTAAACAAAGGTCCTGTTCGAATTGCTGTATATATGTGTCGAGGGCGATCAGGAAACAGGTGATGAGACATCCTTGCATCTCGATACACCTGCGAAATTGGCGGCAGTAGAAACAGTTACATGTTAACCTTATGCTGTTAGTTCCGAAACTTTGCACACTTTACGCACATGCTTTTCGCGCGTGACATCAGAAACACTGTGTGCTGATGTCTAATTATAGTAAAATCAATGTAGTCGAGTTTTCTAAAATAAAAATGAATAAGCGAGGATCATACTACCATATTATAATCTCACATAGATAAATTACCGATGTTAGTGCAAAGCAAGGGAACGAGATAGATAAAAGAGGAAATGGAATCGCAAGGGAAGAACTAATGCAAAAGCCAACCTCAAGCCAGGCAATCCGAATTTTGTGGTGCTTTCCAGAAAACTCTACATCTTAAAAACACGTCACAAACACTAACCTATCCTAATTACCCAGCTGACAGATCTCTGTCAAATATGCCCAGCTTTAAAACTTTTAGTTTGGCATTCAAAGCATTCAACATGAGACCCATACATTCTGAAAATCTTTTTATCAGAACAAGTATGAAGCTTATTCGAGGAAATGGGGTTTCTTACAGAACCGAATATCGAATAGCTTATCAGCCTTGAAGTGACACAAAAAGATTAAAAGTTGTGTCTTTTTTTTTTATAGCTCAATATTTTTCATTTTAGAATATAGTATGTTTAAATAAAAGCTGCATGAATTATTAGAATTCACCCTAGTGCGTTTTAAAACAGCACTGAATGTTGACTTGTGATGATATGAACGTTAATATTGTCCATGTTTCTTTACCCATGACCTGTATGCATAGATGATATTAGACTGAATACTGGCATTTAGGGTACCAGTCCAAAAAGTCTTTAGTGCAGTTCCATGATTTCTCAAATGAAGCATGTGTGCTCAATCAAAGAACTAAACTTGCATATTGCATATTTCATGTAGGAATAAATCAAGCTTTCTCGCACCCAGACATGCACATGTAGTACCACTCACAATGAAGACACCAACATTACTAATCTGTTGTAAATGATAAGCCATTTTACATCTAAGGTGCACATGCCTAGTAGATGAAACATTCGTCCACACGCACAAAATCTGTGCACAGGTACGTGCCACAGAAATCTGGCCAGCCCCAGCTCCCTCTGCTGCTCATCTAAAAATGAAGTTGTCAGGAAAGAACGGAGCATCATGGTGTTCTGTCCTCTAGGTGGGCCTGTAGGAGACAGCCCCCCACCTCCTCCCACTTGTTTGGGGGTTAACGCCTTGAACCAATAGTAACGCCTCAGGACCACTTAAGTTCATTGTCTGTCTATTTGTCTGCCTGTCTGTGTGTATGTCTGGTTGCCTATCTGTCTGCCTGCCAGCTTGTCTGTCTGCATGTCTGCCTGTTTGTCAGACAGCATGTGTGTCTGTCAAAAAGGAAAAACATGTGCCACAGAACTTTTGAGAACCCCACTACTCAGCACTGGTCCATTAAACTAGCGAAACAGAGAATGCAGCAAAAACATGCCGATTGCTCAAGTGGTCTTGCATGGTGCACGAAATTTCTAAGTACAGGTGGCAAGCCAGACAAGACATCATAGGTTACAACAAAAATACATACGCGGTTCAACTGAAAAGTTTTAGTAGAGCACACGCAAAACTTGAAAGAGACATTCCGTCACTTTCTGCACTTTTTACCGAAATTCTCTTTCACCTCTGCATCTTGTGGTACACAGATCTACTGGTCGTCCAGTGGGATTACTTATGTAACTTAGAAGTGCTTTTTCTGGGCTAGAGACATCGTAATGAGGGAAAATTCTAGACACGTAAAAGCACCACAACATGAATGCTGCGCCTCTTCATTCTTCTTCAGGTGTTTTTAGGCGTCTAGAATTTTCTCTCATCAGTACGGCATATGATTGTGAAATCGTTGGGCAAAACAAAACAGAGTACTG
>NW_027465159.1:0-42136 GCF_043290135.1 Rhipicephalus microplus | reverse complement strand
TTTTCTCATCTAGATGATAACATCGCCGTTCTGCCTGTTCTCCAACGAAGTTGAGAAAAAGCCTTCCATCTTTCATTTTGCAGACGTTGACGAGTGCTTGATTGGGAGGCACAACTGCTCCCACGTGTGCGTCAACATGCCGGGGTCCTATGAGTGCTCATGTCCAGACGGAATGACGCTTAGCGACGACCGCGTCACGTGCGTGGGTAAGGCTTTACGTGCTAGTTGCAGGGGTCGCATTTGTTTTGTTTTTGGAAAGTGATATGGTTTAACTATTAATGAATTTGTCGAAGTGTCTCATCATGGCAGTTCTCACTGCGTGGTCAGTGATATCACCACCGTATGCATTGGTATGCACTTTTAACATGGGTGCACAAGAAGCCCGAAGTACTGTCTTACGCCCAGTTAAAAAAATTGATGCATTCTGCCTAACTATAATCACCATGTAATCAGAGCCATCGCTACGTGTTTAAGTATTTCTGGCGCGAAAGAGAAAATAAATTGAAAGGAAAATGAGAATAAGCGGCATTTCTTTCATCCGTTTCTGCCTATTTGTTTTTGCTTCTGATTTGCCCTTTCAGTAAAAAGAACTGAGATGTACGTCCAAGATGTATGTAACGTGGTAGTTTTCTGCCACTACTTCGGCGCAGCAAATCCATACATACATATTGGTGAAGTGTCCAGCACACCAAGACAAGCTTTGTCGTGGGCACATGGATTGTGCCTCGTGTCTTGTACTGTGTCATAACTGTCGACGTTTCAGACTACCAGCACATATAGTACGATGCAGCAGGATCACCGTACTGACGCCCACAGTGCTGGCTGCACTGATCTCGAACGATTTCGAGATGACGCACCAGCAGGCTTGCATCACCGCATAAATAGCTGAAGGGTTGCGCGCCACGATACGTGAGGTATCCCGCCCGCCAACTCATCGGTCGAAAGATGGGAGTGACGTGATCATGACAGTTGATGCAGTAATTACACTTGATGCTTCTTTCAAAGCATAATTTCTGTTAAGAAGGCGTGCAGGAATTTAGTGATGATGGATCACGTGGCAATGGTCCCAGGAAGTCAGTTCGTATCTCCTTTCTTTATAAACGTCAGGAAATCACCTACAATGCGTGCAACATCTACAAATTGCACGTGTTGTGCACCATTCACCGTTTGCGTGACGCGCACTCAATTATTTGTGCCTTCTCTCGGAATACGGTCTGTTACATTGTTACGCTTAGCAGTTAGGGGTTATCTTGACTTCTTGCCTTCGCTCTGTGTTCAATGCACATGCCAATTTCGTATTCTTGATATCGAATAAGATCTGCTCGGCACCCGGTTGTTTCCTGTTTCCTTCTTGTTCCTTGAAGTTACACGCATCATTTTGCTTTCACTGGCTCGATGCTTCTTCTTGAATTTAAGCTGAACATGATGTATTAGTATTATATGCTTCATTTCGTGGTATGTAAGTGGTAATGCTTAACGTAACGCACTCTATTGCAGACACAAGTTACTGCACCGATGTGTTGTCAGCGTACCTGGTAAGTGCCTTACAGTCAGCTTCTCTGGGCATGCAGTATGATTTAGAGTATTGCGCACCGCTATCATATTTTAACAAGCAAGCGCTCTTAGCCAGGAGATGTCACGAAAAATCGCATGTTCACTTAAATTTCTACTGACAATAACGAGCCAGACTCTCGGCAGTGGAGAGAACATTTTAAATGCGAAACATTTCTTTGCACTTTGTAAGCACTTTTAGTGTCCATCTATCTATATAGCCACTTACGTAATGGGTGCTCTCGGGTTTGCACTCTTAACTTGGCGGGAACAAAATCAGCATGGAAGGGTAAAATGGTGTGAAAAATATGATGCGCTGGACAGTACATCGCGTACGTTATCAAACACTTCCCGACAGACAGTGGCACATACCCGAGGGCGGGTATGTGGCGCAGGTGATTGACAGTATGTACCTGGGAACGACGAGAACACATATGACCACTTTTATTGCGTGAGCGTTAATACAAACCTGACATCGACAGCGTTGACCCAACAATGCAAATAATAAATGTCAAGGTCCCAGCAGGAATCAAACCCGAGAATTCTGCGTGGCAACCAAGTATTCTACCGCAGAGTCACGAAAGGTCTATGAACTACTTTTCAAATAGGCCTTAATGTTTGTGCAACGTCAATTGTGGTTGCAGTACTGGCTATCCAGTTTTGTGAACATTACATATGTACTCCTATGATGCAGCCGTCACGTCAGGTTAACGTCAATTGTAGTTAGGTGTGATTCGCTTAAGTTGATTCGTGTAGCAAGGTCCAGGGCCACAATCCTCACGAGCACCAGCGCTTTATATTAGCCTCATATCTGGTGTTGATAATACTCTTGTTTCTGTTGGCATTGTTGTGCAAGTTCAAAGAAATTATAACACGGTCACCTTCCTTCCGCATACTTCGCATACCATAGATTTTCAAGGTACGTGGGATCTGCACAATTTTTCTAACAGCTGTAGAGTCCCATTAGGAGTGCAATGATTCGAATGTCATTCAAGTTCATGAATAAGACAACCCGAAACAATAGGCACATGAAGAGTCACACTAAACATTTTACAACAGCGCAAGTTCCTGTTTTACCTTACATTACATATTTGTAATGTTGACTACACAAATATTAATGTCGACAAGTAATTGGTACTCTTTGCTACTCAGTCAATTGTACTTGCCATTATAGTTAAGATATAGTTAAACCTCTATAAGAGGCACACATTAGGGAGCAATTCTAGTCTCTTATAAGCAGGGTAGGTAGCAGGTTTTCAATTTCTAATTGATTGATGTGTGTGGTTTAGCGGCCCAAAACCACCATATGATTATGAGAGACGCCGTAGTGAAGGACTCTGAAAACTTCAACCACCTAGAGTTCTTTAACGTGCACCCAAAGCTGAACACACGGGCATACAGCATTTTCGCCTATTTTCACTTTCTGATTAGCCTTTATTGAATCGTAGGTACACAAGTTTCTCTTATACGCAATCACCTCGTACGTCTGTCTCTTTTGTAAAGGCGTGCTACTGTATTTAAAGAAAAAAATTACGGCATATTCACGGGGTGAATGATGATGAATGGGCGAAGCTCCGGAGGGATTCATCGGTAAACTGTGAATCTTCCGTGTAATTCGCCCAGTCGATCATCATGTAAAGACGTGAGAAACGCTGTGTGTGTATATACACAAATCAACTTTTATTTGTTCTTAGACGATGGATGGCTTGCGATGTCCCTTGCCTCGCGCGCTCGCACATCGGGATTCTGCCTGCGAGCGCGCGCTGCTGCCGCCTTGCGCTCTCTCCGCTGTGCAGCCTTATCCATCCGGCGACTCCGAGCGCGCGCCAACAGCGAACGGATTTTATTACAACGCTCCCCCTAGCGTACGTCGCCGCACTAAATCGAACGATTGCCTTCAACCAATGACACGCGCCATATGTGACATCATTCCTATTTTATAAGATCTCGCGTCTTTCATCAACTACAAGTACCGCTTTCTAGTTTATAACATCTTGCATCTTTTCATCATCAGCTACAAGTACCACCATCTAGTAAACACTACAAGAACTAAACGAGAGGTGGCTACATGGATGGATGGATGGATATGGCTGTACCCTTTAGATCGGGCGGTGGCTAGCGCCACCAAGCCGTAATACATAATGAACCAAAAACTATATTTTTTTTTTCCTTAAAAAAAAAGAGTTTGAGGATTCGTACTTTGCAGTGAAGAGTTTAATTTTCACTCGTGCCTTGACTTTAGCCACCAATCAGATAACCTCCTTCTAGTTAAGTCTACTCGCTTAAAGTTTATTTTGCCCTCCCGGTCCCTAAACCCCAGTGCTTTGAAAAACTCTGCGTCATCATCCTGAACTATAGGGTGAAGCCCTTTACAGAACATTATCAAGTGTTCGGCAGTTTCTTCTTCCTCTCCACACGCACTGCATACTGTGTCTACCCCTTCGTATTTGGCCCGATATGTCTTGGTTCGCAGTACTCCCGTTCTGGCCTCAAACAGTAGAGAACTACCCCGAGTATTATCATAGATCCTTTCCTTGGCAATTTCCTGCTTAAACGTTCGATAGATCTCTAGTGCAGACTTCTTTATCATGCCCATTCTCCACATGTCAGTCTCCGTTTCTTTCACTTTCTTCTTAACCGATAGTTCTTTTTGGTTTGGCCACCTGCTGTTTTCTAAGTATTTACCAGTCAACTTCCTGGTTCGCTTCCTCCATTTTGTATCGACATTCTTCATGTACAAGTAGCTGAAAACCTTCCTAGCCCAACGCTCTTCCCCCATTTCTCTCAATCGCTTCTCAAATTTTATCTTGCTGCTAGCTTCCCTGCCCTCAAATGATGTCCATCCCATATCACCTTGCACTCCCTGATTTGGTGTATTCCCGTGAGCTCCTAAAGCAAGCCTACCTATTCCACGTTGCTTAATTTCTAATCTTGCTTGAACTTCTGATCTCATGCACAAGACCGCATTGCCGAACGTCAGCCCAGGAACCATGACCCCTTTCCATATTCCTCTCACAACATCATACCTATTGTAATTCCACAGTGCCCTATTTTTCATGACTGCTGCATTCCTGTTACCTTTAGTCGTCACGTATATTTCGTGTTCCCTCAGATACTCGGTCCCATTGCTTATCCATACGCCCAGATATTTGTATTTATCTGTTATCTCTAGCGTGACCTCCTGTATTCTAAGCTCACTACCTTCGTTGTCATTGAAAATCATGACTGCTGATTTTTCCTTACTGAATCTAAAATCTAACCTATCTCCCTCATTACCGCAGATGTCCATCAATCTCTGCAAATCTTCCTTGTTGTTGGCCATTAGCACTATATCATCTGCGTACATTAATGCTGGTAGTGCCTGATCAATAAGTTTTCCTTGTTTGACTAAAGAGAGGTTGAAGCCCAGTCCACTTCCCTCTAATTTTGCCTCTAATCCTTGTAGGTACATCATGAATAATAAGGGTGACAGGGGGCACCCCTGCCTAAGCCCCCGTTTTACCTCTGCAGGCTTGGATACCTGTTTTTCCCACTTTATAACTACCTTGTTACCTTTATAGATACCCTTTAAAAGATTAGTGACTACATGTTCCATGCCTAGTGTGTCCAGTATTCCCCACAATTCCTCTTGAACCACGCTATCGTACGCTCCCTTGATATCCAAAAACGCTAGCCACAGGGGCCTGTGTTCCTTTTCTGCTATTTCGATGCACTGCGTCAGTGAGAACAGATTGTCTTCCAACCTCCTGTGTTTCCGAAACCCATTCTGCAGTTCCCCCAGCACCCCCTCATCCTCTATCCACGCCTGCAGTCTTTCCTTTATAATCTGCATCGCCAACCTGTAGACCACTGATGTCACTGTTATAGGACGATAGTTGTTTATGTCAGCTTTGTCCCCCTTTCCTTTATAGATCATGCTCATCCTGCTAAGTTTCCATCCATCGGGAACTTCACCATCGATTATTATTGTGCTCACTGCCTCTCTCAAAGCCTGCTTAGACTTCGGACCTAATGTCTTTATCAGCCTAATTGGAATGCCATCTGCGCCTGTTGATGTACTACTAGGAACCCTTTTCTCAGCCCTTTCCCACTCTTGTTGTGAAAATGGAGCCATTGCACCACTTGATTCGTCCTCGTCTATTGTGGTGCATAAAGTACTTCTTTGTTGAAATTTTTCTGTCACTTTTGTTCTTATATATTCAATAGCTTCGTCCCCTTCTAGCCTAGCACCTTGGGCTGTAGTTATAAATCTCTGCTCTAGGCTCGTCTCATTTCTTAGCGAGTTTAGATGGTTCCAAAATTTCGCAGCTGCCTTTCTATCTTTTTTATGTACTTCTGCCAGCCACTGAGCTCCCTTCCTTCTAATCTTTTCATTGATCAGAAGGGATGCATCCCTTCTACAGCTTAGAAAGGTTGCCCATTTTCTTTCAACATCATCTGTCGGTTCACCCCGCTGCTTAGCATGTCTGTGTTCCCTAGAGGCTTCCTGACGTTTTGCTATGGCTCTCTTAACTTCCTCATCCCACCAACTTTTGGGTTTGTGTCTTCTTTTCCGGGGTGACTTGTCACGCGTCTTAGCAAGCTCTAGCTCAAAGAGTCTAATTAGATTCGTGTATGTCCACACTGTCTTATTATCCTCCGTGATTACTTTCTCAATTTGTTTAGTGGCTATTTCAATTTGCCTTTCTGGATAAAAATTTTCCTGTAGTTGCTCATCTTGTCTCCTTCCCACTTTCACTCCTCTTCCAAAACTTAGCCTGATACGTTTGTGATCGCTACCCAGACTTCTGGAGCCACCTTCATCTATGTGCATTCCCCTGAGCTTATCATACATCCTATGTGACATCAGTGCATAATCTATCGTCGACTGAAGCCTTCCTACCTCCCATGTTATTTGCCCTTCACACTTCTCGGTACTGTTGCAAATGATCAAATCAAGCCTTTCACACATATCCATGATCATTTTGCCTGTCGGGTCGGTATACCCATCTATTTCTTCTATGTGCGCATTCATGTCTCCTAGTATAATTATCTCGCACTCTCTTCCTAACTCCTGAATGTCCTTTGATATACACTCTACCATTGTCTGGTTTTCCTCTCTGGCCTTTGCTCCCGTCCACAAGTACACGAAACCAAGGAGTGTCATTTGACCTGCCACTTTCCCTTTTAGCCATAAATGTTCCTTGCACTCCTGCTTGACCCTTTGCCAGTCTGTACTTTTATGAATGAATGCCCCAATACCACCCCCCTTTCTGCTGCCTTCTGTTCTATTACAATATTCCCACGCGTAGTCCGGATTGTTCGGAGGCTGTTCCATGTCCCTGAGATGTGTTTCTACAAAACCGTATACCATCGGCCTCTCTTCCCTTAGCTGTTCTTCTATCTCTTCCCACTTCAGCCTGTTCCTACCACCCTGCATGTTAATATACCCTATGTCTGAATTGGCTCGGCGCTCGTGGCTACGTCTATTTATGCCCCGGACTCTACCTATCTTAGATATTGGTGCCACTTTGAAATCGTATCTGTCCATTCCACCTGTCGAAGAGTCTCCCTGGTTGTTTTCCTCGTTACTAGCTATCCTGCACCCCGAAGGGCTCGCTTGCCCCCCAAAAAAGCTACTGCGCGTCCTGCAAGTCGCCAACCCACCTCATGACCTAGCCGCCCATCGAAGTGAATTCTGTCTCGTTGAAAACCCCCCCACCTATGCACCTCTCTGTTTATTTCCACCACCTCAAAGCCTTTCTCTCGACTCATCCGCCATATCTCTTGGTTTGCGTTGACCACCGCTCTTTGCAGGTTGCTATCACGCACCGGTACCTCCGGTATCGTGCATATAACTACCTGTACCTTAGGAGAAGTGGCGCGCATGTCATCGACGCCTTTCGCCAGTGTGGCTGCTAGTCCTGCTGCATCTCCATTTAGGACATCGTTTAAACCACCTGAAATTATCACTAGGTTTCGTCTATCAGCTGTCGTTTTGAGCTTTGCGCTCGCTTGCCTCATGACTGCTTCCAGCTTGCGTCCTGGGTACGCCCCTACTGCCACCCTCTTGTCACCTCTTACCCTCTCTTTGATGGCTTCTGTGCATCGATTTAAATTCGAGTCCCCGGCGATTATCACATGCTGCGACTTTTCAGCTGGAGCGTTCTGCACCTGGGGGCTACTTGCACCTGTGACGCCGGCTGCTTTGTTCCCTCCCTGCCCCACCACTACCTCGCTGAAGCTGGGCCTTGCGACAGTTGAACCGGCTAAACCTGTTTTTTCCAAACTTGCTTGCTTTTCCTTCTCCACCGTTCTGGTTGCCGGTTCTCTACTGTTCTCTCGGTAGGTCGCTTCTTTGTTCAGCTTCGCTAGCGCTTCCTCGGCGGACTTCAGTCTTTCTCCCATTGCCCTCGTTTTCTCTTGCTCTGTCGCCAACTCAGTCTCGAGCTTGGCGATTCTCATCAGCAGTTCACTCTGGGCAACCGTCATTTTCTCCATTTTTTTCCTCGACCTCACATTGCCTACACTTCGCGTCAGCCTCTTCTCCATCCGCTTCTACGCTTGGGTCCACTTTCAAACCCACTCCACATCCTGAACACTTTACAGTCTTTTTAACCATGCCTTTCTGACACTAATTGTCCCTATACTCGATAATTACTAAACTCGAGCCCTGTGCTTCGAGAAAAAAAAAATTCTAAACTCTACTACAAAAATTTGCGTGTTCAATGTACGCGCACCTCCCCCACGGGGTGGCAAAAGAAAAAAAAAACCAACAAAAAAAAATTTCAAACACACACACCCGCACTAACTAATAAATACCTGGTGACTGGCCCCCGAAAAAGCCGTACCATAAAATAAGTGCTACGAAGATTTCAACCGCTGCCTTATAATTATAAAGACAAGCTCAAAACATGCAAAAACACTTATCTGCGCAGTCGATCCGGAGCGCTCAAAAAACACGTCCATCCACCTTGACAGCCCGAACTAATACATACAGGAGACGGTACCGCCATCTAGTGAACACTGCAAGAACTAAACTAGAGGTGGCTACATACAGGGGACGGTACCGCCATCTAGTGAACACTGCAAGAACTAAACTAGAGGTGGCTACATACAGGCTACAGGGGACGCACAGCCCACGCCCTAAGGAGCTTCGCCCCTAAAAAAAGAAAACAAATCACGTGTAGGTCGAGTATGTATCATACATGGCAGAACAACTTAGTGGGTACCCTTAACTGAAACACGGAAGTATGCCGCGCATAGCGCGAGTGCCTCGCGATAAAAAAAAACAGCCCTGGTGTTACTGCACAAATAAAAATAAATGTAATAAAGTGGTTTTACCAGTAGGTAAGTTAGACGTGCTTTTGTTTTTTATGTAATCACTTGACCCAGAGATTTGTTAAAACATTTTTTTATTCCGTTTTGTCAAAAATGAGACAACGCTTTTACCCTAACTAGAAAACATTCTACTGCAGCAGCATCATGACAGCGAATCCCTTATGTTTCACATCGGAATGCGAACTACCTTGAATATTCGTACTTTTCACAATTTTTGACACGAATCAAGCGGTTCTCTGTGATAAGATAAATGCGTAAGTAGTTATTGGTTTATACTTCTCATCGCTGACGCAGCAACTCATGAAACAAAATGCTATATATTTTCTCGTACTTGAAATAAAAGAGATGGGAAACCATAAGTAACACTCGTACGTAGAAACGCAGGGGTTATATTGAGATAGAAAAGCTGTCTTATAATCGGTTTAATCGGGAGCACGCTAACAGATTTCTATGACACAATACTTTGAATGAAACTAATTCACGATTATTGCAGTCTTGACGACGTTTTTGAATGAAGTTCTGACCCAATGAAACAATCGGGTGTTGCTTTGCCGGCGCCACTGCTTGCAGGACGGAGACTCTTGGCAGCGAGGGTGTGAGATCTGCAAGTGTAACAAGGGAGCAGTGCAGTGCTCTCCTCTGATTTGCCCTGCTTTGAATTGTTCTGCTGTGAGTATTGTTTTTTTTGCCGACGTGACGTCACCGCATAAAAAATCTGACAGTCTCTTGTATAATTCTTTTTGCAGGGAAAAATTATGTCCAAGAACCCGTCTGAGTGCTGTGGGTCGTGTATCAAAGGTAGCTACTATTACATATGCTCTAACGGGAAAGCCTTGAATGCTTTATTAAATTCAAACATTGACCACTGGCTTTGATGTACCACGTCGTCGTCAGCGTCAACATTACTGATGCAAAATATCCTCACCACGTGACGATGTCGCCATACGTCGTCGTCAAACGTCACAGAACGCCAAATTTCCGACTTCATAATGACGTCACTATGACATCGCCGTTTGGTCAAAGGCAACACATACGTTATCTGCAATGCTGATGACATAAAGATGCAAAACAGTGACGCAAACTTTTCAGAACCCTCCTGCCAACCACGGGCTACTCTTACGAAAACAAACTCAAAGCCTGAAGGATGTAGCGTGCCAAAGTAAGACATGTCGAAAAATGCTTGGTTTTTACGGAACCAGAGAAACACGGTTACGCCATAGGAAAACATACTTACATAAAGAGCGGACACTCCCGTAAGACCCTGCGGCCGAGTTACTGCGCTGCTTTTAGCGCCACAAGTGGCTGGTATTACCCGATAATGTCTACGGCATAAATAACAAACTTTTTGCTTTCCGATATTGATATTTGAACCCGTACCCTTATGCTCCGAAAGGGAGTGTATTTACCAGTAGACAACACACTTTTTTGTTTATTACACTAGGCTACACACCCATGCTCCCACAAAGGGAATACATGTACACTACATGTAAACTACATGAATGTGCACCTTTTGCACAAAACAATGACAGAAAGACAACACGTTGTTTAGTATCATGTTTCTCTCGCAATAATTTTGAAGCTTTAATTGACCGAACTTATTGAGGTTAAGTGCGGTTGAGGGTAGGTGCAGAAATTCCTATATCGGTCAGATTCTGTCTTCATGCAGAATTGCAGCAATTGTACGGTCGCGCTCCGAATAACCAGTTTAGATAGCCACCTCATATGTTAAATTTTCTTGCAGTTGATTACCTGTTGGTTGACGTGCAAGACCAGCTGTCGCCTCACCGAGGCGAAGGTAGTTTAATATTACATAAGTTCAGAAGCCTATATGAATTTTTTCTCGGGGTTGGGGGAGGGCACCTATTTAAAATGGTCATTTTTCTCTCTGCATAGGGAAAAATTGGGGGTGGGGGGGGGAGGAGAGGACAGGCTCAGTGAGCCATCTCCTGGTTACTACACTGCTTGGCCTCGTCCGTGAGTGTGCCATAGAAATAGTTCATTCCGACTCTTTGAGATTTGTGTTAAAATCGTTCCTATCAGCGGTGCTCCCACGGGAAGTGCCCGTTAGCGTTTGTGACGCGGTGGTAGAACACTCCAGCATATTACGCAAATTAGGGTACAGGACTATATAATCCCTGGCGACTATTGAAAAGAAATTCAACCTGTACATATGATCCCAATGAACGGAAATATCTCATTTCCTAAATCGTTGTGTGTGCGGCAGTCTAATTTTGTTTGTTTGACGAATATGTTACGTGAGTGCTTATGGTCGACAATCATATTCATGCAACGTTTCCTGCTGGAGAAAGCGCAGTTCTGTCAAATCATTTAGATCATTCGCAGATGCAGGCGTAACTTTCACGGTAAAGCGAAATGTATTTAGTGAATTGAAAACGTCCCAATTTCATTTCTCATACTTCAGCACAGCCATGTTCTAACCCCGGAGTCTATGCCTAGTTGTAATAACATTTGTACCACTTAGCATATTTTATTATCACCCATTCTGTGAGGTACGCGATAAAAACAACGAACGTCTTCTCCTGCGTCACCATGTTCCCAATAAATATTCCGTTCGGACGGGAGTCTGCCAATCCTAAGCTAAATTATGAAAATTTCTTACAGCTTTAAAAAAGTTTCACTAGTTGTGGAACCTAGCACCTTGTATGTCGAAAAAATTGCGTCACGACATTGAGGAATGATCCCCAACATATCGCTAAAAAGCGTGCACATGGCGGGCGCAGAAAAAGGCGACAAGCGCCGGCGGAGCAGGCCAGTTCGTGCCGTGACGTCACATCACTGCGACCGCAGCGACGCCAGTGTTTATTCTCAGGGCTATTGGTTACGATGCGTAGATGTAACTTGAACGAGGCGAATGTAATGCAATGTCGGCGTTAGCTGCACCTGAAATGCCTACTCCGCAAATGTGCAAACAGAACGACAAGACCCTTATGTGTTTTAGCTGGAGTAAGGCTTACTATAATTCGATATCAGAAATATCAGCAACGCAGCTTTTCTTTCACATAGATACAGTGTGATAAGTGGTACATTGTGTTGTCTCACTCTAAATGCTGTTTCAGCATGAAAAAAATAACAAATAATTGTTGTGAACTGTATTGGTGCTGTTCATATTACTATTTTATTTAAATCACCTTTCAGAACCGCCCAAATGCACGTTGCGACTGAACAACACTCTGGTCTCTTTCGATGGTCTCTCTTTCCCTCTGAATAAACAACACGATTATGTCCTGTTTCAAGACTGCTACAATGGCAAATTCTACGGCTACCTGCATCGCCACAGGAAAGAGGTTAGTGAAATTAGATTCATTTTTGGTCACCGTAAAAACTATTACGGCGAAGTGACCGCACTGAAACTCTTGTGGTGACGGAAGCATTTACTGAACTGACGCAGGTTTGTTGTGACATCTGAATTATTTAATAACACTTGAATAAAGACGAACATTCATAACGATGACAGTAGCCAAAATAAACAAGTGCTGTGAAAATTCGTTCATTACTGGCACTACCCAAGTAAACACGATATGCTTAAGAACTCTTTCAAGAAAATGAAGTTGTGTTTTTACTTAGGTATTATCTTACGGTATTACGGCAATGTGAGCCTACTTTTCTCTATTACTACGAGACACTTCTCTGTCAATTTCAGCCATGAAAATGTTTTTTATTGCTGTTGAGTTAAACTCAGCTCCTAAATTACATTAGTCTCGTCGTTACGAAATGATTTCCATAAGAAGGTACGCAAGCGTTCCCACGCACTGCAACTGTGCACAAGCTTGCCTAATGCCAAAATGTTCGTTAATGCCAAAACTCTTCGAGGACGACATCATATGATGACTACATACGAGAGCATACCACGGCACACGACAGCCCGCGCCCGTAAAGTGCTAGGGACGTAAAATGCAGCTTAAGGGGTAGAGCTGCGGCTCTCCATATGTGGCTCGTAGATGGTAATTCTTACATGCTGCAATGTGAACGTACATTGTGCACTTTGCACACACGTGCGTTTCTTTCTATTCCTCCCTCTCACCCTTTCATTTTTTCACCTTCGTGTAGTGTTTCAAGCTAGACTTGGTCTAGTTCTTTCCGGCATTCTCTGTTTGTCTTTCTCTTTCTCTACCTATCTTTTAGGCACGAGAACACAAGAGATGTCCAGGGATAGTCACAGGATGTGGGGACATCTGTATGCGTCTATATCTTTCAGCGGCAGCAACGGTGTCCTGCCATGAATGTATGACAAAGCGGCGCCCAAAAAAAAAAAAAACTTATTTGAGGAAAATACCCACTTGCCAAAAATGAGTACACGTTAAATACAGCAGAGATCCACTGCGATATTTTGGTGAAATATCAGTATCACGCTACGAAAAGTGTGGTTTTTTTTTGGCAGTTGTACACCGCTTATTAAAAACATGTGGCGCTGCGTTGTAAAATATTAAATATTCTGGGAAACCACGCGATTTGTACTGGAATGCGGCAATTTTACCAGAATGTACCAGTGGATCTCTGCTGTATGAAACGAAGAGTCTGTTATGGTCATTAGCTTTTTTTGTCAGATAGTTTTTTTCGCCTTTTTCTTATTCAGTTACAGTACGCTTGGTAACAGATGACTCACCGTGCAGATGTACCCAAATCCTGATCATGCATATTGCGCAGCCGCGCATTGAAAAGAAATGATGTTCGGTGGTTACAAATCAGTGTGCTGCGAATCAATCACATTGTGCAGGTAGCGGTTCGCGTCTACATACACTGCCTCACCGCCACCTTGTTCACCAGTGGTCGGGCAATGGTAGGCGACCGCCAAGTACAGCTGCCGCACCATGAGGACACCATCATGACCCTCGAAGCTGGCAGTGGTGGCGAAGCCGTGCAACTGCGCACCCATCATGGCTTGGTGGTTACGGTGCGGAAAGACGGTACCATTGTGACGTCACTTCCGGACGGCTACACCGGTCAAGTGTGCGGCCTGTGCGGCAATGCTAATTTCGACGTCCGAGACGACCTCACCACCAAGCACCACCTCAGGGCCAAGGATACATCGGCAAGTGTTGCTCTTGCTTGTCATATGAACCATGCTAGGTCTAAACAAAGGATCGCGAGAATTGTAGATTTATCTATAAATAAAAAAAGGCCCTAAATAGAACGAGAGTAAAAAAAAGTATTAATATCAAAACGTTATGTATTTCGCACAAACGTGTTCATAGACGTACGTGATGGATGTAAATTTGTACGGATTATATGACTGTAAGTAAGGTTCATACGGTAGAGCCCCTATGACAGACGCGGCAGGGCATAGTCGGTGCATAAGTGTTTTATCATGAAGATTTATATAGTCTGGCATTTTTAGGCCTTAAGAGGCTACGTTGGTGCTTCCATCCGCGACACTTTGCGAGGCTCGCCAACTCCGGCGCAAGTCTCACCGAAAACCCAAGTTAATTAACTTCTTATTATAGCATCACGTCACGACCTCACAAATCAGCAAAATTTTCGACATCATCCTGACGTCATGCGAGTACCCGACTGCATGTCGACACAATGATGACGTCGTCATTCAACCGTCGTAGATTGGTCAAACGAGGGCTGAGGCCGAAGGCACTGTAAGACCATTTGGGGTCAAAATCTTCAGTGGAGGTGTGTTGAACATTGCAATTAATTGAGAAAGTTGAAGTAATCTAATGTTTTTCTGTCATGCTGGGATTGATTATGTGCTGGAGAAAGTCTGGCCACTGATTGTATAACACTAATAGGCCCCTCAACACTTTTCCAAGTAATCAGCGAATGAAAAGGTCATTGGCTGACAAGTTGACAGCTGCAGAAAGTTTTAAGATATACCTTGTGCGAGAGAGTTACAGAGTTTTGTGGCACGCTATAAGCGCCTCCTCTCTGATTTAGTGCCGGCCAGCGCTCTGAAAGCAAAGCGGGGAGGGAGGTTGTTGACGAGAGGGCAAGTAATACGTTCGTTGTTCGTCAGAGCACGTGATGACCTTGAGCGCTTTTTATTTCTTGAAAACGCTGCTTACTTTTACTATGATCGCGAACACCCCGGTGTAATTCTATACGCGCGTAATTATAGCGTTACAGAGTGCAAAACGGACACATGGCGGCATTTAGTGGAAGCCGCCGTAATTATGCAGCTCACGCTTCTCAGATCAGCCAAAGACCATGGACTTGGTGTTTACGACGTAGCCATTTTGGATTATGCCATTGTTTGTTGAGGAAACAGCTGGTGATTACTTGCTGAGTTCTAAAATAACCGTAAATTATAAACTGTGTGCGGTGTAATAATGTTTGGCTGATACGTTCTCAGCAGCCTCATATACCAACCGGCAGCCTTTTCTGACCGCGCTTGAAAAGTGTTTCAAGGCCACTTTCATCATTATCAAGTGTGCAGCAAGATTTGACCTTCAAATGTTGCAGAGAATAACACGATGCCAATTTGATTCTTTTAGCTAGGTCACCAAGGTATGCAATTTTTTGTCTTTTTTGTAGGAGTTCCTTGCAAGTTGGAGTCTGTCTACTCCTGACGAACGACAGCATGGCCACTTAAGGTGCCCAGATAGACCACAATATGTCGCTGTCAAAGTTACCGAGATGTGCAGAAACATGAGGTAAGACATTAACTGTCCATTCTTCCTTTAGACTATATCAACAGAGAATAAATACACAATATACCGTATTTACTCGCATAATAGGCACACTTTCTTCCAGAAATTCCGGCTCCAAGTTCGGGGTGTGCCTAATAAGCGGGGCATCATTTACAAAAATTTTATTTCTGATTACAGCATATAGAATGCTGAAAACGTATGTCACTGAAGTCGCAATTAACCACACTACAGCCGGAACAACCTTCTTCATAGGCCACACTGGCGCAAAACCTGTTGAGCCTGCAATCTCGCGTGTCCAAGAATTGAGACGTGCAACGCGGTGTGCATTGAAATTTTCAAAAATAACATCAAAAGATCCGCGTTACCAACGAGCAAACAATTCAGAGCACAATGCAAAACGCCACTCGCACGGTGACGATATCTTCTGCACGAAACGGCTTTGACATAGAGTTGGAGAGACTCCGAGCACTTTGACACCGGCCGGAGCGTCGGTATCAGCGCACAAAATCAATGCACGATCTCAGGGCAGCCAGGAGGATGCAAAGGAAGATTCGGCGTTGCATGAATAAATTAGCGTCGGAACAATGGACAACGTTTTGCCAGTTACTAGACCCTCGCAGGCCACTCTCACACATTTGGAAAACGGTGCAAGGTCTGCATCGCTCTACGGAACAGCGTTTTCCACTCAAAGCGCTCGCGTTCTTTCAAGGGTAGCAAGACTTCGATGTCGCAGAAGATTTCTGTGTGCAGATTGCCAACCAAGCCACTCGTCCAGATTCTCCAGCGAGAGGTGACGTCCCCCGTTCCCGTGACTACCACATGGACCTCCTTTTTACAATGGAGGAGCTCGAGGCGGCACTAGCTCTCTGAAGGCGTTCCACTGCTCCGGGTCCAGATAGTATTCCGTACCGAGCCTTGTGCAACCTCGGGGAAGGAGCAAGGAGAGAACTGTTGAGCCTTTACAACATCTCATGGCAGGATGGCAATGTTCCTGATGACTGGAAAGTAAGCCACTTGGTACCCAACTTGAAGAAGGGCAAATCGGCACTCGAACTCGCCTCATACCGCCCGATAGCACTGGCCAGCTGCGTAGGAAAGAAAATAGAAAGGATGATAATAGGCCGCTTGGAGTGGTATCTTGAATACTACAAGATTTATCAGAATTACATGGCTGGTTTCCGACGCGACCGCTCTTCCATTGACAATGTCGTTGATCTAGTTTAGTACGTTTAGCATGAAAGATCCCGTATAAGCGACTATCTTCAGCTTTGTTTCTAGATGTGAAAGGCGCGTATGATAATGTACTACATGAAGCTATTTTGGGTGCTATTGCGGTGGTTGGCCTTGGTGGTCGAGTCTTTCGGTGGATTTCAAGTTACCTGGCTGCAAGATCATTCTTTTTGTTAACAGAAGATGGCCCAATTACGCGACGCTATACTTCCAAGAGTGTTCTTCAAGGCGGAGTTCTTAGCCCGACGCTATTCAATCTTCCACTAATTGGCCTTGCTGAATACTTACCAAGTACCATTAAGATCTTAATATATGCAGACGACTTGTGTGTCTGGACTTCAGCAGTCACACGTCTGGCTTCAAAGAGCAGCAACTATGATTGCCAACTACTCGTTAAAACAAGGTCTCAGCATATCACTAGAAAAATGCACGCTGCTGGCCTTCACTCGCAAAGCAATGACCCCTTATGTCATCTCAATCTGCGGGCGGCCCATTTCTTATGCCAGAACCCACCGGTTTTTGGGCATCATTATTGATAGGGACCTCTATTTGAGTCCGCATGTGGCCTATATGAAGAAGTGCCTGACCGCTATTTCCCAATTGTTCAAGTTCCTGGCAGGAAAGATGTGGAGGATGTCAGTAGATGGAATCATCAAACTCTACAGATCCCTGTTTCTCGGTTTCCTGAGATATAGCTTGCCCGTGCTGAGCAATACCTGCAAGACCAATGTTCGTGTTCTACAGGCAGTACAAGCCCAATCACCGAGAGTGTGCCTAGGTCTGCCCAGATGTACGTCAACAGAGGCAACGATTGCCATTGCTGGTGACTATCCGATACAAACGCACACTGCTGTAGAAGTCCTGAGAACGCACATCGGACACTTTGTACGTGCTCCGTGTCATCACCTTGCACTGTTGCCTTCAGAGAGGCGTTAAGCATCGTTCGCTAAAATGATTGTGAAGTACAGCGAGAAACTTCCCTCGGGCTTCACACCTGCATCTAAATCATCGATAGCCCCTTGGTGTCTTATTCGACCCACAGTGCATACTAGAGTAGCACGAATCTGGAGGAAATCTGAGCATTCATCGCCCGTGCTGAAACAACCGTCTCTTCTTCTTTTTACGAGAAATATTCAGACAGTGTACATATATATACCGATGGCTCCACAGAACCACCAGTGTTCGTCAGGTGCAGTATTTGTCCCAGCAAGAGGTGCTACCATCAGCTTTAGGACTGACCACTCCACGGCATCTACAGCAGCAGAACTAGCTGCTTTGCGCGCTGCACTTTGTGTGGTCAATCGGGAACCACCACAACAATGATCTATTTTCAGCAACTCAAGGGCTGCCCTAAAATCTGTGCTCTCAGCACTGCGTCGCGGGCCGTACGAACACCTTGTTTTCGAAATTCGATGCCTTCTCCACACTTCACACGAGAAAGGGCACCATGTGACGTTTCAGTGGCTGCCAAGGCACTGCGGCGTCACAGGCAATGAACATGCCGATACTGCCGCACAGGCAGTTTTTGAACGTACACGTGAAGAGGCCATACCACTTTCGCGGACCGATGCAGCCAGTAATCTTCGACGACTTGTGCGTGAAATCACGTTTTCACCATGGAACCCACCAAGCAAAGAGACGAATTGCTAACACCACCTGTCCTCTTTGATGGCTCTCCGCATGCCCACTAGGCTCGACCCAAGAGAAGCCACCCTTCTTCATCGCTAATGGCTAGGAGTGGCATTTACAAAATCTTGTTCCTTTGTCATAGGAATGGCCGACAACGCTCTCTGTGGTGCCCGTCGTTGTGAAGAGAGGCTACACCACATCCTGTGCGACTGTCTGTTGTATGACGTCCAGGGATGGTCACTGGCGTCCGTTCTTGCGCGCATCGACAACTGCCAAATGTCTGAGGATATTATTGTTTCAAGTGCCCGAGAGAAGACATTGCCACAGAAGGCGACATAAGCACTGTTCAAATTCCTATGTGACCCGGATTTGAATAAGAGGCTGTAACAGCAATGTCACACACCACTAAAGACAAGACTGGACTATGAGTGTGCGCGCGTGTGCTGCCTAATGTGCTGTGTTTATCTCTCTTTCCTTACTCCTTTCTCTCTTTCATCTCCCCTTCCCCCTCCCATGCGCAGGGTAGCAGACCGGCTGCCTATAGACTGGTTAACCTCACTGCCATTCTTTACCTCCTATTTTTTTCTTCCTTGCGTGCTGTACGGTGCCGATCATACCCCATATCTAAGACAATAATATCGTATAGCGAACCCCCATTAGAGTGCTACAAGCGCCATCCAAGCCCCCTTTCCTACTAGTAGAGACATCGAAAAGAGTTACGTTCTTTATGCACAAAACCGCAACTTTGATCGCTCGTGACCACCACCGAAAAGGACCTACCTTGATTAGGCCTAGCTAGCCTACGATTCGGTATGTTGTCATGGGAAGTTTGTACATGACAACATGAAGATTAGGCGTCGAAAAGGTCGCACTCAAGCAGTTGATCCAAGAGAGCGCGCGTGATACAATGTTTAGGTTCGCGGCCAGGATATCAACGCCGACAAAAGTCCGCGGACCATTTGAAAGTCCACATAGTGACAGCAAAGACGAAAGCTCGCGTAGGACGGCGGAAAAGCTTTTGAATTTGCGGATTAGGTCGAGAACGCGCTAACAACGACGCTTTCCGGACAGGAAACTCAATGCGTACTTGACGAGGATGTGATCGGCGATCGCACGTTCCATGCGTAGCACGCGTGGCCGGGATAGTGGCCGGGGCCACGTCAGCGCCGGTGCAAAGGTTACTACGATACCCAAGCAACCGCCCTTCTTCCTCACTCGGCGAGGCCGTGGAGCTGGGGCAGCGGGGCCGTGGTCTTTTAGATACGAAGCATCTCTTTGACTAGCCGGTGTAACGATGTCCCTCAGTCCACACTACTCTCTCCTGGCTGCAAGTGTTGGGGCGATGCCAAGTAGGTCACGCCTTCCCTCGCAGTGCATGCGCGCTGACGTCACTCTCTCTCTAGTCTGTCGCAGCTCGCCAAGTGTCATCACTCTCTTCATCCTCTCCACCACTCGCAACGTTCGAGCGCACATTAAATGGAAACACTCTTTCGGCTCGTTTATATGTCACGAAACTTACACAAAACCCAAACTGCCTCTCGTGTCTTTGCGTTTCAAATGAACGTTTACTGGAGTAAAGGCGACACCGACTTTCGCTTCATACCGTTCTTCCAGCACCCGCGTGGACGTCCGTTTCAGCCAAGTCAACAGCACGCGCACCACTGCTGCTTCGCATATCTCATTATGGTTCCCTTCGGGGAGATGGTCCATACTTTTTTTCTTTTTCCTCCGCTCAGTTGACGTAAAAGGGCTGTAGAAATACGGTACAGAATTACTTATCGCGGCCCATTCGGGGGAGGGTGGGAGGAGGGGGGGTGCCTATTATGCACGGAAATAAAAAAAATGATATGCGCCTATTGTATGAGGGAATACGGTAATTGCTCTTTTCTGTTGAAGATATATACTCATATATCTAATTTTCTTCTGATTTGAGTAAACAAATGCATTTTCACGTTCAGCTCTAAAGCGTATTCAATTGAAGACTCAAAACTACAGGACTTTTTTGCCAGAAAGCCCACCGTTTATTTCTTTGTGGAGATACCGGAGTTTTTCTAACCTTAAAGATCTCAGCAATTCTGATGGGGACCACTATAAGCTCAAATTTCGCAATTTCTTTCGTATAACCAGCAATAACGTCATCCTAAGTATCTGTTACACTGCTCATTCCCAATATTTCTCACGCTAGTGACAGTATACCTCCGTACTTATGCTTCTCTTTATTTACTCTGCCTCCCCCCTCTCCCTCAAAAAAAGGAAAGACAATCGTATAGCGGCCTGTTTCAAGGCTGTTCAGAATCCACGATCGTTCCTGAAAATGTGCTTCCAGCACATGTGTTCTTGCTTCGAGAGCCCCTACTGCTTTTGCGACGTTCAAGCTGCCGTAAAACTTGCCTGCGAGAAGCACAACGTCTCACTGAGCCACCTTCCAGGAGAAGCTTGCGGTGAGTTCCATTTGCCTGTTTCCTCACAAAAACAGGAAACCCAACAAGAAGCCATAGGTATAGAACCAGCACTGCAAAACAATGCTGCCATTTTGGCACCAGTACTATTGCAAAAAAAAAAGACCATATGTAATCCTGACAGCGAACACTTAGAATACGCTGTTGTCAACGTAACTTCATTCAAACTAATTTATGTTATTAACCGTTATTCATATCTCGACCAAAGGTACCGATGGTATGTGTGCACGTATGAGCGTTTCACCGCGTCATTCGTTGAAAAAGAAGAAACAGTGTGGGATTGCTTGTGCTTACATTTACGTATTCAAGCTCTCGTCGCAGAATCCGGCTGTCCACCGGGTATGGAGTTCAACACTTGCGGCCCGGTCGTCCCGCCGCGATGTTCGCCACACAACAAGATCCGCAATGGACCGTGCATGCCGGGCTGTTTCTGTCCCGAAGGCCAAGTCCTGCACGAAAGGAGATGCATAGATAAGCACGAATGCCCAGCAGACTCCAGGAGTCCGTTTAGAAGGAATTGATTGGTCATCGCCACAGCATCGAACCTGTTATCATCTTGTCATCATCACTGGTTCTTATCATCGCAACGCTAGCTTTTCCTTTCGAAAAAAGAGATCTAACAAAAATATTAAAAAACATGCCCTTTAATTTTGTCCCTGTTAGTTCTACTTTAGTTTGAGTGGAGATGAATAAACTTTATTTGTGAAACGCTAACTGCGACTTGTGCCCGGGGCTAGGCCGCCAGCTCCAAGAACATCTACTGAAGTTCCCGGCGATGTGAATTCCACAGAGAGGCTATTTTCGCATCTTTGTTACGCTAATTGGCTTATTGTGATTCTCGTCATGACATTACAAAGCCTAAATGAAGAACAGGAATTGCCCCCAAAGCAGCCAATCAGAACTAGAATTTCACAAACGGCAGTCATTCCCTCGCACAAATGGCAATGCCTCGAACACCGGACTGTATCCGCGAGGTCAAAGCCAAACGCTCTACAATGTACATTAAGTGGTTTACACATGGAGTCATTGAGTTTCCTAAAATTAACTAGAGAGGACTCTGGCACTGCGATCGTGCAGCGACCATGGGAATGATGGGTAGTACACACATTCGCTTAGTCTTCGTACTTGCGGGCGGGGAATCGTACTTGCGGCTTCGTTTACTGCTGTGTTTCGGCTTTGTTTTCAAAAAAAAAAAAAGATTGAGCCCTTTTCATGTTCGTGACCTGATCTAGAAAGGTAAGGTTAAAAGAATAAGGTGGTGAAGTGCAATCCCTAAACAATTGCTAATAATTGTTTCGCGAGAAAACAGCTCCACGTCACACGAACACACACGGAGCCACAAGCAGGCCAGAAGTACGAAGATTAGACAAATGTGTGTACTACCCATCAATCCCATGCTCGCTGAAGCGCCGTGCGTTGCAGCTCCCATAGACACTAGCGCCAGAGTTCCCTCTAGTGTATATTAGAAAAGTCTATGCTTGGAGCAACATAGCAAACGTAAAGCGCAGACACTCTCATTGAACAATGCGCCCACATGACTGCTAGCGCTCCTAGCGGCCGGCCTTAAACGATTACAAGGTTCCTTTTCCGGCCTTGCCATCCCGCCACACTGGTTTTAGTTTTAGTTTCAGCATTCTTGTGCGAAGATCTGGTATTTCTTCTACTGTTCTCCGCAGAGGGCTTTCATTAGCCGCTTTTAGAGTCAAAGGGGGCTGCGGGCACGGCTATTGCAAATACGTTCATCTGTAGGCAGTTCTTGCGGGGAAAAAAAATGCACGCCCACTTTACAAATAAATCGTGCTTATTCAGACAGCAGTAGCTAAAAAAGCATTAAATATCAGCTAAACAGGCGTTTATAAGTAATGCACTACCTTCCTATTAAAAATTTGAGAAGTGAATACGTAAAGTTTAATGTTTATATGAACTGCAGTGCATTGCGTTTCTTCGGAAATAACATTGCTTTGTAGAAAAAACACCATCGCATCAAGCAAGCCGTAAAAAGTACTCAATATTCGCACGCATATTCATTGTCAACACCAACATTTCAACACGTCATTTCACAGTAAAATATAAAAAAAATATTCTTTATTTATTTACAGGTACTGTTGGCCCATTGGACCGTTACAAGGGTGGGGCATAAATCTAATCTGAGTTGTATTGAAAACTGGGCTAGTTGGTAACGACTCATTGTAAGGTAAACAGCGCAAAACTGAAAGACAAAATGTTAGAAAGGCATAAGACGAGCATTGTTTCACGTTGTTCCCCTCTTACAATAAATCGAATCACTGTTTGCATGAAATAGGAAGGCAAATTTTATTCAAAAAATCTAAAAACCCCGATGTGTCATTACATATAAACAGTGAACAAAGTCTGACATAATAACTATCATGTCAATTATAAAGAAGCAACGTATAGACGAAAAAAATACAAAAGTTGTACATCACATTATTTTTTTCAATCACCTACATTATCCATACATCATTCACTGGAAAAAATTAAGCATCACAATACTGAACTCTACATGTCACATGAAATTTCTGTGATTCAGTACATTCAATCAAATTAAGAAAAAGGGCTAGCATTCACTTAGAAAATGTTGTGTAGTTTTGAATTCAAATTTTTTTAAAATTTTCGCAATTCCGTACAGTCATTTATGGTTCTAGGAGAACAAGAGTATGCGTATGTGTTTACGCGCGATTTGGGGATTTGAAAGTTGCCGCGGTAGTCACTTCGTAGGTTCTGGACAGGTCACGGAATGAGGCACAGCGCTACATCAAAGTTAAACGTATTTTGAGAAAGCGAAAACAAGAATTTTAGTCTGGCTATACAACGGTGTTCCAAAAGGGTGGGTAACTTCAGTTGTTGCAGCATATATATCACAGAATTAGTTCGAGAGTATCTTGAAAGAATAATTCTAGTCGCTCTTTCTTTTATTGAAATAGAAAATAAACGAAGGAGTTTTTGTCACCGTTACTTGGCGACGGCTACCCCTTTCCACCTAATTGGAACAAATAAAATTATGAAATTGACTGATATATTGTGGGGTTTAACGTCCCAAAACCACCATATGATTGTGAGAGACGCCGTGGCGGAGGGCTCCGGAAATTTTGACCACCTGGCGTTCTTTAACGTGCACCAAAATCTGAGCACATGGGCCTACAACATTTAGCCTCCATCGAAAATGCAGCCGCCGCAGCCGGGATTCGATCCCACGACCTGTGGGTCAGCAACTCGCTCAACTTTATTGATTAGTCTTTTCTGATAAGGGTCACATATGATACTTGCATATTCTAATGTAAGTCTTACTATTGCTAAATAGGCTGTTGACTTTGCTGGTCTTGACGCAACAATCAGCGTGAATAATCAGACTAGCTGTAGAAAAAGCAACATGAAAACCAACACTCCTTGAGTATTGCTATTGAAAACAATATAGCTCTCATTGCCCACGACAGCAAGGTAATAGCATTGTGTGATGGTGTAGCCGTCATCGTCCACACAATGAACTCCTACTTCTCGGCCATAGGTGCGCTGTAGCTCCTTGAATCCTTGACTCCGGCGTTTGAGGTGAAATTCAGGGCGGATATTTCTCAGTAGATCTTTTATGCATCTTCGGAGGAAGTTGACGTCATTTTTTTCTCATTACGGTGGAGCGTAGTGGAGCTGTCTCCTGATGCCACGGCCATCTTTAGTGGTGGTGAGCCTGTGGTTTGGTGATGATATATGTGCCTCAGTTAAATTTATATGTATGCTTCATTAATGCGGCTTGAACACGGAACCATAATGCTTAGGAAGATTACCTTCAGTATTCTGGGTGTTGATATCACCATTTTTCAAAATTTTCTACAACACTAGGGCGCACGGCTGACCCAGAATAGCTAAACAATTAACACGCTACCCCTGAAAGCTATCGCCCGTCAGCGGAAGCCAAAGAGAGCGTGCCTGGCCCTGTCGTGCGCCCAGCCGATGCAGAAGGAGAACAGAGGGGAGAGGGAATTACCACTCACTCACGACACGTTCGGTTAGTTTTCCGCAGAAGAAGAGAAGAGGAGAGGAGAGTATCACTCTACCCATGGGCTCTGCACTTCTCTTCCACTACCTCTTACGCAAACGCAATAAATGAAACAACAACAACAACAACAACAACAACAACAACAACAACAACAACAACAACAACAACAACAACAACAACAACAACAACAACAACAACAACAACAACAACAACAACAACAACAACAACAAGAACAAGAACAAGAACAACAACAACAACAAGAACAAGAACAACAACAACAACAAGAACAACAACAACAACAACGACAACAACAACAACAACAACAATAATAATAATAATAATAATAATAATAATAATAATAATAAAACCTTCAATATAGCTTGCATATGGGTCACCAGCAGTATCTAGTTCATCGTCGCTGTTTAAAGTGATCGAAAATTGTTAAACATGTATTGTAACATGAGTCAGTAAATAACTCATTCATCCGTAGACTTTTTGTTGTTTACGTATAACTAGTTCTCGCAGCCGTAAACGGGAAAGTTTTAAAGTCCCTAGATATTAATGAAGTAGCACTGTTCATGTCGCCGTGCAGTCTTCTTCTCATCACCGTACTTGGTAGCCTTCGTAGTGAAAGCGCCATCTTGTCTGTCCTCGGTCGCACGTTTTTTTTTCTTTCTTTTTTGCTTCCACGACGACACCAGCAAGGAGGTGGCACTGCACCGGCTTACCCTCCTCTGTGCGCCAGGAGAGGGTGTGTTTTTGTCCATAGTTTTCTGATGGACGCTGTAAGGGCGCTGCTGCAGCTGCTGAGAAAGGAGCATGGATGGATGGATGGATGGATGGTTCCAGCAGTGCCCTTCAGATCAGGCGGCGGCTCACGCCACTTAGCCATAAAAATAGGTACCATCACTATATGCTGAAGGGTTGAATTTTATTCGCGCCTTATTGTAGCCACCAATCTGTTAACCTCATCCTGGTTATTTCTACCCGTTTGAAGTCCATTTTGCCTTAACTGCCCGCAAACCCACATACTTTGAAAATTAGCGCGCCATTATGTTAAAATTTAGAGAGGAGCCAATTGCAGAACATTTTCAAACATTCAGCAGTTTTCTCCTCCTCTCCACACGCACTACATAACGTATCTGGGCCTTCGTATTTGGATCGATGCGTCTTGGGCCACAATACTCGCGTTCTAGTCTCGAACAGCAGAGAACTACCCCGAGAATTATCATAGATATTTTCTTTTGCAATTTTCTGGTTGAAAGGTCGGTATGGGTCTACAGTGATGATTTCGCAAGCATTCCAATCTTTCACATGTCCCCCTCTGTTTCCTTCACCTTCTTCTTGACCAATGTTTCCTTCAGGTTTGGTATCCTGCTGTTGTCTAAATACTTATTTAACAATTTCCGAGTTCGCTTAATCCATTTAGCATCAAAATCCTTCATGTACAAGTAGATGAAAACATTCCTAGCCCAACACCCCTCTCGCACTTTTTCTCAATCGCTCCTCCAATTCTATCTTGCTGCTAGCTTCCCTGCATTCGAACGATGTCCATCCCATGTCACCCTGTATCCCCTGATTTAGGGTGTTCCCGTCTGCTCACAAAGCAGGTCTACCTACATCACGTTGTTTAATTTCCAATCTCGCTTGAACCTCTGATCTCATGCATAAGACCGCATCACCAAACGTCAAACCCGGGACCATGAAACCTTTCCAAATTCCTCTACCAACGTCATACCTATCGTTATACCACATTGCACTATTTTTTATTACTGCTGCATTCATGTTACCCTTAGTAATTATGTTTCTTTTGTGCTCCCTTAGGTTCTCAGTCCCGTTATTTATCCATTCGCCCACATATTTGTATTTATGCACTATTTCTAGCGTGACTTACTGTATCTTGTGCTCACATCTTTCGTTATCGTTAAAAATTATGATTGCCAATTTTTCCTACTAAACTTCAACATCCCCCTCATTAGGGTGGTTGTCTATTAATTCCTGCAGATCTTCCTTGCTGTAGGCTACTAATGTTACATTATGTACCTAGATCAATGCTGGTAATGACTCTTTGACGGGTGTTTTTTGCTTGGCAAAAGAGAGGCTGAAGCGAAGTCGACTCGCCTTTAATTTGGCTTCTAATGCCTGTAGATACAGCATAAATAACAAAGGTGACAAGGGACATCCGTGTCGTAGCCCGCATTGCATTTATGGGTGATTCTCCAACCAAAAGATTTTAGCAGACCCGACGTTCGGACCGACTTGGTTCTTTCTTCAGGGTGACTGCGTAGAGTACGTAGCAGCAGCGTCTTCAAAACACTCGAGGGTTGGCTAATGACCCCTCTCTCTGTCTCTCTCTTTCTCGTTTTGCCGTGGAGCGCAGTCCGTGTGTGTACACTGGGGGAAAGGATCCGAGAGAGCGGTTGATGTTGTGGGCTGTTCCCTGAATGTGCCACGACTCGAGTCAACCACCTTCTCCTCCAGTTCGGCTCGCTTTAGAAGATGGCCGTCGCTTCGAAATTTATCTGGTGGTCCAATGTCTCAGCATGTTCGGCGACTGCGCTGCGCTCTTTGTAGAACTTCCGCACATCGTTGGCGTGTTGCTTCAGTGGTTCTGGTAGGTTTTCCTTCTCGCCGATATACGACGTGGGGCACTCGGCGCACGGAATTCGTAAACGACACGGGGCTCCTGTCTATTGTTGGCCATTGTTTTTCGGGCGGGGGAGGAGGCGGCCCAGCGTACATGAAGGCACGTGCACGATGCGAACCCCCTCCCTCTTGAAGATCCGTGCCAGCGTCTCGCTGGGTTCCGTGAACGTATGGAACTGGTACGCGTTTCAGGGGGCTGCCAATTAAGGTTGAATGGTGTTTCCTAATCCTCTGTTGCTCTGCGCGGCGGGTGGCGCCTCGAATGAAGTTTTTAAGTGTGAATACACTTTATAAGCGACCCCAAACCATCCACCGCCGTCGGCGGCGTCCGCAGTCTTCTCTCTATCTTTAAAATAAAGAGGGACTTGGCGGGCCGCAGCGCGACGCTCTACCGAATGAGCCACGGACGCGACGCTGATATCGGTGTCAGTAACGCGCCTTATACCCCCTCCCTCTTCGCTCGCTCCTCCGCTCTCCTCGCTCGCTGCAGCTGCGCGCGCACCCCTCTCTCTCTCGCGCCCGCCTTCTCTCTCAGTCTCCCGTCGAGAGCAGGTCGCGCGATGGATGTCCCGGAGGCAACGCTACCATCAACAACGATGCAGTACAACCGAATGCCAGCACTGCACTCGTCGTTGGAGGTGACGGTACCGTGGTGGTTTAGCCGACGTTGGAAGACAAGGCCGGCGCTGCGAAGGGCTCGTGAGACCGAACGTAAGCGGGCGAAGCGTGCAGCGGATGCCGAACTGCGTGCTCGCGAGGCCGAGTGCAAGCGGGCGAAGCGTGCAGCGGATGCCGAACTTCGCGCTCGCGAGGCCCGAGGACAAGCGGGCGAAGCGTGCAGCGGATGGTGAACTGCGCGCTCGCCGAGGCCGAGATGAGGCGTAAGCATCGAGCCGCGAACGCGGCCCAAGAAGCGGAACGACAACGCAAGCGTCAGCGGAGAAGGGCGATGAAGGCCGGCGTCAAGACGCCGCTCGCAATCGTCAACGGCGAGTGGACGTTCCCGAAGCCGTTCCAGCCAGTGAACGTGCCGCGCGGGAGAGGGTGCGAGCCCTGGACTTAGCTCGTCCGGGCGCGTCGTGAAGTGTAAATAAATAATACTTCGTATATAATGTATCTGTGTACAAATGCTTCATGACAAACAACACTTAAATTCATTATTTACACCTTAATCATCATCATCAGTAATAAAACTCCCAAGCATTTCCCCGAGGGTGAACATGGTTAAGTGCGAATGCACGGGGTGATGCTATGAGGGGGAGTAAAGTTAAAATCCGTTGGCATTCGCCAGCGAGTTAACGTAAACTCCCCCGTGTGATCAAAGTGCGATTCCAGGAACCATTACACCATAAAGGCACCATAGTGTGATTAATAAATATAATAGTGCGAACTAAATAAATACCCCTCATAGCATCACCCCGTGCATTCACACTTAACCATGTTCACCCTCAGGGAAATGCTTGGGAATTTTTTGGATATCCGTTTTTTCTGAGGTCAGCAATACGCAGGCCTCTTCTTTCTTTCGCTCTGTGCATTAGAGCATAATTTTCTGGCTCTCTCGAGTAGCGTGGTCACAACCGAGGCCTTGTGGCAGGAGGAGTAGGAAGACACCTGAATTCCGTGTACCCAGCCATACAATGCACGACCGAGTGTGAGAGCAACCACTGCCTGCCCTTTCTTGACGTCCAGGTGGCAAGAAAGCGCAACGGCCTGAGTTCTCCATTCATAGGAAGCCAACGCACACTGGCCGCTACATTTCAATTCGATTCTTCCCAACCCACCTGCCACAAGAACTCGGTTGTGACCAAGCTACTCGAAAGAGCCAGAAACGTATGCTCTAATGACACAGAGCGAAAGAAAGAAGAAGCCCGCGTAATTGCTGACCTCAAAAAAAGAAGGGATATCCAAAAAATGCCCGCAGCTTCCCTCGGGGGAACACTGAGGAGGATGCGGAGCATATAATTGGTTAACGGGGTGTTAAAGTGCGACTTACTTGGGTCTATGGCTAAATTGGTTAACGTGGTTGTGAAATGGGGTGTTAAATTGCGACTTACTTGGGTCGATGGCTAAATTGGTTACGTGGTTGTAGGAGGGGGGTGTAAATGAGTGAACACGTACACACGTATGCGAAAGGGCGGGCGCTGGTCGAAGGGACGTCGATCATTGTGTTTGTGGATTCGTTGGAATTCATTTCACCGCGACCTTGGACGTCGACGCGCCGTACAAACCAACCGACGAGCGGCAACTGAGCGAGCGAGCGCCGACCTTGAGTATATATACAGCGCGACGGCGAATGCACTGTCAGCTGTTGAATGTTCTCGAAGCGCGACGCACATGCGCGTCCACTGGAGAATCAGGAGAATTGTAGATGTCGAACGCGGTGTGTAGAGGAGGAAGGGTGCACAGATGGTGGAAGAGTGAAGCGCGCGCGGTGTGTAGAGAGGAAGGGATGCACAGATGGTGGAAGAGTGGGCGACGGCGCGACGGCGCATGCGCGCGCGTCAGCTGTCGAATGTTCGAGAAGCGGTGCGGACGGCGCGGACGGCGCACTACAAGGCGCGAGTATAAGATGCTTCCGCATCTAAAAACTTCATTGGAGCCACCACCCGCAGCGCAGAGCAACAGAGGATTAGGAAACCCCATTCAACCTTAATTGGCAGCCCCGCGAAACGCTTACCGGTTTCTTACGTTCACGGAACCAGCGAGACGCTAATGCGGATCTTCGAGAAGAGAGGAGGTTCGCATCGCGCACGTGCCTTCGTGTACGCTGGGCCGCCTCTTCCCCGCCCGAAAGACCGGCCAACAATGGACAGGAGCCCCGGTGTCGTTTACAAAATTCCGTGCGCCGAGTGCCCGCGTCGTATATCGGCGAGACGAAAAATCTACCGGAACGACTGAAGCGACACGCAACGATGTGCGGAAGTTCTACAAAGAGCGCAGCGCAGTCGCCGAACCATGCTGAGACATTGGACCACCAGATAAATTTCGAAGCGACGGCCATCTTCTAAAGCGAGCCGAACTGGAGGAGAAGGTGGTTGACTCGAGTCGTGGCACATTCAGGGAACAGCCCACAACATCAACCGCTCTCTCGGATCCCTTCCCCCAGTGTACACACACGGACTGCGCTCCACGGCAAAACTAGAAAGAGAGAGACAGAGAGAGGGGTCATTAGCCAACCCTCGAGTGTTTTGAAGACGCTGCTGCTACGTACTCTACGCAGTCACCCTAAAGAAGGAACCAAGTTCATTCCGAAACGTAGGGTCTCTTAAAAAAACTTTTGGTTGGAGCCTATATCATCTCCCAGTTTCATACCCAACCAGACAGCCTTCTGTCAAATGTTTATATTCGCGTTGCATTTCTATATGTTCGGATACCTGTTCTTCCCATTTTACAACCGCCTTGTTACTTTTATAGTTATCCTTTAGGAGATTAGTTATTCCATCTTCCACATCTAGTGTGTCCAGCGTTCTCCACAAGTCTTCTTGAATAACACTATCGTAAGCCCTCTTGATATCGAGGAATGCCAGCCACAGGGGCCCTGTGTTCTTTTTCCGCTATGTCAATACAACTGTATCATGAAGACAGATTGTCCTCCAACCTCCTTCGTTTAAGGAACCCATTTTGTAGTTCGACAAGCACCCCTTCACTCTTCACCTATGTCTTTTCCTTTGCTATCTGCATCACAAGCATGTAAACTACTGATGGATAGATGGATGGATTGATATGGCTATACCCTTTATATCGGGCGGTGGCTAACGCCCCTTAGCCGCAATACTTAGTGACCCAAAAACTACATTTATTTTTTTCTTTTAAATAGTGCGGTTGAGGACTGGTACGTTGCAGCTAGGGAAGGGTTGAATTTTCACTCGTGCCTTGACTTTAGCCACCAATCTGATAACCTCCCTCTAGTTATTTCTACCCGCTTAAAGTCTATTTTGACCTCCCTGTCCCTAAACCCCAGTGCTTTGAAAAGCTCTGCGCCATTATTCTGAACTATAGGGTGAAGCCCTTTACAGAACATTATCAAAAGTTAGGCAGTTTCCTCTTCCTCTCCACAAGCACTGAATACCGTGTCTACCCCTTCGTATTTGGCCCGATATAACTTGATTCGCAATACTCCCGTCCTGGCTTCAAACAGTAGAAAACTACCCCGAGTATTGTCATAGATACTTTCCTTGGCAATTTCCAGTTTAAAAGTTCAATAGACCTCTAGTGCGGACTTCTTAATTATGCCAATTCTCCACTTATCAGTCTCAACTTCTTTCACCTTTTTCTTAAACGATAATTCTTTTTAGTTTAGCACCCTGCTGTTTTCCAAGTATTTACCAGTCAATTTTCTAGTTCGCTTTTTTCATTTTATATCGACATTCTTCATGTACAAGTAGCTGAATACCTTCCTAGCCCAACGCTCCTCCCCCATTTCTCCCGATCGCTTCTCAAATTTTATCTTGCTGCTAGCTTCCCTGCCATCAAATGATGTCCCCCCCATATCACTTTGTACTCCCTGATTTGGTGTATTCCCGTGAGCTCCTAAGGCAAGCCTACCTACTCCACGTTGCTTGATTTCTAATCTTCCTTGAACTTCTGATCTTATGCGCAAGACCGCATTGCCGAACGTCAGACGAGGAACCATGACCCCTTTCCATAGTCCTCTCACAACATCATACCTATTGTAATTATACCCGGCCCTGTTTTTCATTACCGCTGCATTCCTGTTACCTTTAGTCGTCACGTATATTTCTGCTATTTCGATGCACTGTGTCAGTGAGAACACATTGTCTTCAAACCTCCTGTGTTTCCGAAACCCATTCTGCAGTTTTCCCAGCACCCCCTCATCCTCCATCCATGCCTGTAGTTTTTCCTTTATAATCTGCATCGCCAGCCTATAGACCACTGATGTCACTGTTATAGGACGGTAGTTGTTTATGTCAGCTTTGTCCCCCTTTCCTTTATAGATCATGCCCGTCCTGCTAAGTTTCCATTCATCGGGAACTTCTCCATTGATTATTATTTCGTTCACTGCCTCTCTCAAAGCCTGCTTAGGCTTGAGATCTAATGTCTTTATCAGCATAATTGAAATGCCCTCTGGACCTGTTGATGTACTACTAGGAACCCTCTTCTCAGCCCTTTCCCACTTTTGTTGTGAAAATGGAGCCATTGTGCTACTTCATTCATTCTTGTCTATTGTGGTTCATAAAGCACTTCTTTCTTGAAAATTTTCTGTCACCCTTGATCTTATATATTCAATAGCTTCGTCCCCTTCTAGCCTAGCACCTTTACCTATAGCTATAAACCTCTGCTCTAGGCTCGTCTCATTTCTTAGGGAGTTTAGATGGTTACAAAATTTCGCAGCTGCCTTTTTATTTTTTTTATGTACTTCTTCCAGCCACTGAGCTCCTTTTCTTCTAATATTTTTATTGATCAGACGGGATGCATCCCTTCTACAGCTTAGAAAGATTTCCCGTTTTCTTTCAACATCATCTGTTGGTTCATCCCGCTGCTTAGCATGTCTGTGTTCCCTAGAGGCTTCCTGACATTTTGCTATGGCTCACTTGACTTCCTCATCCCACCAACTCTTGGGTTTGTGCCTTCTTTTCTGGGGTGACTTGTCACGCGCCTTAGAAGCTCTAGCTCAAACAGTCTAATTAGATTCGTGTATGTCCACACTGTTTTATTATCCTCAGTGATTACTTTCTCAATTTGTATAGTAGCTATTTCTATTTGACTTTCTGAATAAAAATTTTCCTGTGGTTGCTCTTCTTGTCTCCTTCTCACTTTCACTGCTCTTCCAAAACTTAGCTTGATACGTTGTGATCACTTCCCAGACTTCTGGAGCCATATTCATCAATGTGCATTCCCTTGAGCCTATCATACATCCTAAGTGCAGGACATCAGTGCGTAATCTATCGTCGACTGAAGCCTTCCTATCTCCAATGTTATTTGCCCTTCACACTTCTCGGTACTGTCGCGAATGATCACATCATACCTTTCACACATATCTATGATCATTTGCCTGTTGGGTCGGTATGCCCATTTATATCTTCTATGTGCGCATTCATATCTCCTAGTATAACTATCTCGCACTCTCCTCTAATTCCTTGATGTCCATTGATATACACTCTACCATTGCCTGGTTTTCCTCCCTGGCCTTTGCTCCTATCCACAAGTACACCAAACCAAGGAGTCTCATTTTCCCTGCCACTTTTCCGCTTAGCCATAAATGATTCTTGCACTCCTGCTTAACCTTTTGCCAGTCTGTACTTTTATGAATGAATGCACCAATACCCCCCCCTTTGGCTGTCTTCTGTTCTATTACACTATTCCCACGCGTAGTCCGGATTGTTGGGAGGTTGTTTCACGTCCCTAAGATGCGTTTTTACAAAACCGTATACCATCGGCCTCTCTTCCCTTAGCTGTTCTTCTATCTCTTCCCACTTCAGCCTGTTTCGGCCACCCTACATGTTAACATACCCTATGTCTGAATTGGCTCGGCGCTCGTGGCTACGTCTATTTCTGCCCCGGACTCTACCTACCTTAGATACTGGTGTCCCTTTGGAATCGTACCTGTCCATACCACCTTTTGAAGAGTCCCCCTGGTTGTTTTCCCCGTTACTAGCTATCCTGCACCCCGCAGTGCCTGCGTACCCCCCAAAAAAGCTACTGCGCGTCCTGCAAGTCATCAATCCACCTCATGACTAGCCGCCCATCGAAGGGAATTCTGTCTCATTGAACCCCCCCCCCCCCCCCCCCTATGCACCTCTCTGTTTATTTCTACCACCTCAAAGCCTTTCTCTCGACTCATCCACCATGACTTTTGGATAGCGTTGACAACCACTCTTTGCAGGTTGCCGTCACGCACCGATACCTCCGGTATCGTGCATATCACTACCTGTACCTGAGCAGAAGTGGCGGACATGTCATCGACCCCTTTGACCAGTGTGGTCGCTAGTCCTGCGTATCTTCATTTCAGACATCGTCTAAACCACCTGAAATTATCACGATGTTTCGTCTGTCAGCTGTAGTTTTGAGTTTTGCGCTCACTTGCCTCATGACTGGTTCCAGCTTGCGTCCTGGGAACGTTCCTACTGCAACCCTCTTGTCACCTCTTACCCTCTCCTTGATTGCTTCTGCGCATCGATTTAAATTCGAGTCCCCAGCGATTATAACATGCTGTGACTTTTCAGCTGGAGCATCCTGCTCCTGGGGGTTACTTGCTTTTGTGACGCCGGCTGCTTTGTCCCCTCCCAGCCCCACCACTACTTCGCTGATGCGGGGACTTGCCACAATTGAACCGACTGAGCCTGTTTTTTCCAAACTTGCTTGCTCTTTCTTCTCCGCCGTACTGGTTACCGGTGCCCTACTGTTCCCTCCGTCAGCCGCTCCTTTGTTCACCTTGGCTAGTGCTTCCTCGGTGGTCTTCAGCCTTTCTCCCACTGTCCTCATTTTCTCTTTCTTTTTCGCCAATGCAGTCTCCAGCTCCGTGATTCTCATCAGCACTTCACTCTGGGCAACCACCATTTTCTCCATTTATTTCTCGGCCTCACATTGCCTACACTTCGCGTCAGCCTCTTCTCCATTCGTTTCTGCACTTGGGTCCATTTTCAAACCCACCACGCATCCTGATCAGTTTACAGCCTTTTTAACCATGCCTTTCTGACATCAATTGTCCCTAAGACTTGTCTCACTCAATAATTACAAAACACGATCCCTGCCGTACGAAAAAAAGGAAAGTCTATGCTCTACTACAAAAATTTGCGTGTTAAGGGTACGCGCACCTCTCCCACGGGGTGGCGAGAGAAAAAACAGAACGTACATACACACACACACACACACACACACACACACACACACACACACATACACGCACAAACTAGTAAATACCTGGTAACTGACCCCCGAAAAAGCCGTACAATGTAACCAGTGCTTTAAAAAATTTAACTGCTGCCTTAATAATTATAAAGGCAAGCTCAAAACATGCAGAACCACTTATCTGTGCAGTTGACCGGGAGCGCTAAAAAAACACGTCCTTCCACCGTGCCAGTCTGATGCATGCATAGATATGGCTGCCCCCTTTAGTTCGGGTGGTTGCTAGTGCCACCAAACCGTAATACTTGATGAACCAAAAACTAGATTTATTTTTTTCCTTTATATAGTGAGGTTGAGGATTCCTACTTTGCACTGAATGGTTTAATTTTCACTCATGCCTTCACTTTAGCCACCAATCAGATAACTTCCTTCTAGTTAATTCTACCCGCTTAAAGTCTATTCTGCCCTCCCTGACCCTAAAGCCCAGTGCTTTGAAGAACTCTGCGCCATCATCCTGAACTATAGGGTAAATTCGTTTACAGAACATTGTCAAGTGTTCGGCAGTTTGTTCCTCTCCACACGCACTGCATACCGTGTCTATCCCTTCGTATTTGGCCCGATATGTCTTTCTTCGCAATACTCCCGTCCTGGTCTCAAACAGTAGAGAACTACCCCGAGTATTATCATAGATCCTTTCCGTGGCAATTTCCTGCTTAAAAGCTCAATATATCTCTAGTGCGGACTTCTCAATCATGCCAATTCTCCACTTATCAGCCTCATCTTCTTTCACCTTCTGCTTAACCGATAATTCTTTTTGGTTTGGCCCCCTGCTGTTTTCTAAGTATTTACCAGTCAATTTTCTGGTTCGCTTCCTCCATTTTGTATCGACATTCTTCATGTACAAGTAGCTGAAAACCTTCCTTGCCCAACGCTCCTCCCCCATTTCTCTCAATCGGTTCTCAAATTTTTTCTTGCTGCTGGCTTCCCTGCCCTCAAATGATGTCCTTCTCATATCACTTTGTACTCCCTGATTTGGTGTAATCCCGTGAGCTCCTAAGGCAAGCCTACCTATTCCACGTTGCTTAATTTTTAATCTTGGTTGAACTTCTGATCTCATGCACAAGACCGCATTGCTGAACGTCAGCCCAGGAACCATGATCCCTTTCCATATTCCTCTCACAATATCATACCTATTGTAATTCCAGAGTCCCATATTTTTGATCACTGCTGTATTATTGTTACCTTTAGTCGTCACGTATATTTCGTGTTCCTTTAGGTACTCGGTCCCATTGCTGATACATACACCCAGATATTTGTATTTATCTGTTATCTCTAGCGTACCCTCCTGTATTTTAAGCTCACTACCTTCGTTATCATTGAAAATTATGACTGCTGATTTGAGACAGAGGTGAACGGCGCCACCTGTTGGCGCTAAGACGAACGAGGCCACAGAATTGCCGTTGCAGGAACCTACCGCATTCTGTTTCTTTTGGGATGTAAACTCTCGACAGCCGCATTATTCCGAATGCATTACCATTTTAAACTTCTTTTTTTTTGTGAAGGACAACCTCCGAAAACAAGAATGCCAATCTACAATAGGGGTCGTCCGAAGAGTCACAAGATTTCGAATGTTGGTACCATCTACCGGTAAACTGGTATTCCGGGAACTGCTCTATGTATACAAATATAACGTACACGCTGAAATTCTCTGCGTTGACAAGAAATATTTTACTCGTCAAAGTTGCAATGCGCATATTACGAAACGTTCGCTATAGCGAGATTCCCAGTTCAGAAATTTTTCATCGATTCTAGCCTCAATTTTCTCCTGCAGCTCTGTAGTTAAGCTCCACGGGTTTTCGCTGGTGCGAAGACCTGCAAAGGCGAACGAATCTTGCCCGAAGTATAGAGTAAACTTTAGGGGCGCAGATCCCCTAAACGGCACCCGTTCGTCTCTCATCGTAGTACGTAACATGTCTTACGCTTGGACCTGCAAGGCGGTGCCGGTGGGAGATTTCTCTGGTGTGTTGTTGATCAATAAAAAATTCGCAGCGTGTGCGTTAACTAAAAGCCGAATTCTCCTGCCTCTCATTCCCCATTAGCAGCCATTGGCATATACATTGAGCACTAGCTGACAAGAAAGGGTTGCTACGTTGTACTCGCTGGGCGTAACCTCCTTGGTTTTAGAAAAGTTTAGTGAGCGTTGAGCCACCGGGCCATCAATACAGTGAACAAGTATACACCATGAACTCGAGGTGGTTAAAGGCGGGAAGTAGACACGAAGCGCAAGCCGTAAGAAAGAAAAGCCAAATTTTTAATCTCTCATTCCCTATTAGGAGCCATTGGCATGTACATTGAGCACTATCTGACAGGAAAAAGTTGCTACGTTATACTGGCTGGGCGTAACCTCCTTGGTTTTAGAAAGGTTTAGCGAGCGTTGGGCCGCAGTGCCATGAATACAGCGAACTAGTATATACCATGAACTCGAGGTGGTTAAAGGTGGGATGTAGACCCGAAACGCAATCCGTAAGAAAGTGTGCGTGCGCCACCTCTCGTTTAGTCCTTGGAATGTCCGCTGGATGGCGGTGCTTCTATATGGGGAATATATGATGAAAAGATCGAGATGGTGGTACTTGTAGTGTTGACTAGATGGACGTTCGGACACACAGATAGATGCATGGACGAACGCAGGAACGGACGCACGAACAAACGCACGCACGGACGCGTGGATGGACGCACGGATGGTCAAGCAGACGGGCGCATATATGATGAAAAGATGCGAGATGGTGGTACTTGGAATGTGGACTAGATGGATGAACGGACACGCAGACAGATGCATGGACGGACGCACGGATGGACGTGCAGACGCATGAACAGACGCACACACGGACGGTCACAGAGACGGACGCATGAATGGACGGAAGTAAGAACGAATAGACGGACGAATACTTCGCCCCATTCTCCATCATTCATTCCATAGATACGCTGCCATTTTAGGGGCGAGCTCCTTAAAGCGGCACCCGTTCGTCCCTCGTAGTAGTCATAGTCGTAGTGCGTAACCAGTCTTACATTTTGACCTGCAAGGTGGCGCCGGTGGGAGATTTCTCCTGTGCGTTGTTGAACAATAAGAAATTCACAGCATGCGCGCTAACTTAAAGCCGAATTCTCCTGTCTCTCATTCCCCATTAGCAGCCATTGGCATGTACATTGAGCCCTATCTGACAAGAAAGGGTTGCTACGTTATTCTCGCTGGGCGTAACCTCCTTGGTTTTAGAAAGGTTTAGCGAGCGTTGAGCCGCAGTGCCATGAATACAGTGAACTAGTATATACCATAAACTCGAGGTGGCTAAAGGAGGGAAGTAAGTGTGCCGTAAGAAAGTGTGTGTGTGCCACCTCTTATTTAGTCATTGGATTGTGCGCTGGATGGCGATGCTTCTATATGGGCAATATAAGATGAAAAGATTCGAGATGGTGGTACTTAGAGTGTTGAATAGATGCACGAATGGACACACAGACAGATGCATGGACGAACGCACGCACAAAAGGACGTGGGGACGCACGGACGGGCGGATGGACGCACGGACGGTCACACAGACGAACGAATATATCATTAAAAGATGCGAGATGGTGGTACTTGAAACGTGGACTAGATGGACGAACGGACACACAGATAGATGCATGGTCAGGCGCACGGATGGCTGCACGGATAGACGGACGCATGGACGGACCCAGGAGCGGATGCATGGACAAACGCAGGGACGGCGCACGGATGGACGTGCGGACGCATGAACAGACGCGCGCATGGACGGGTGGATGGACGCACCTATGGTCACACAGACGGACAAATGGACGGACGGATGCTTCGCCCCACTCTCCATCATTCGCTCCATGGATATGCTGCCACTTTTTTTCTCACAACCTCGCTTTATGAATTAACGATGGCTTTCCCAAAGCGTAGTCAATTGTTGTGCTGATCATGTGTTGCATGCTGCTTCCATGTTATAATTGATTTAAAGTATCCAAGTATTCATTTAGAGTATCGAAGGAGTGGCTAATGATTACATGGTATGCGCACCAGGAACTGTAGCAAGACGCTCCGTCCTGGTTCGCGACGTGTTTCGAAGGCACGCATACTATCCCCTGAAAGGAGTCCTCTGTTAAAGAAATCGCAAAGGATCGAAGGAATGCTTTCGTCTTTTGCACTCCATTTTTCGACTGTACCACGATTGAATGTCTGCGATTCCTAGGACAACTCGAAAAAAAAAGCGTAGCTAAAGTGAAGAAGGGAAGAGTGTATTTAAGATCAGGTTCTGTGATAAGATATGTGATACTAAAACGTACGCAAAAAAAGATTGGCAGATCCCACGTACATTAGGAACTGATGATATGTGAAGCACGAATGAAGACGGTAATATGTCTTTTCAAAATCAGCACAACGTTACGAGGCGGAGGTAAATTGTACCCTTCATGACTTCCTTGCCATGATTATCATGTTTGAACCTGCCATTCGCATTCTTCGTCTATTCATGGAGGCTTAAGCTTCCCAGACATACCAACATTCACGAAAATGCTGGCTGCAAAAACAACACAGAAGCTCTTCGATGACAGCAACTACCCCAGGTTTACAGGCTCTTGAAGTACTGGGGCAGTACACTAAAATGTACTTTCATGGCCAATTCGTACATCGGACCACGAGCAGAAGTTCCGCTTAAGTTTTACAGAACTGCAGGTAGCTTGAAACGAACAGTGAAATCAATAGGTTCATGCAGTCTGAAAGATGTTTCATCGCAGGAAATAAGCGAAATGGTGACAAGTAGCACACCGAGCAAAGAGGAAGAAACAGCATCCTGCACGAAAAAATGAAAACGATGGCGTTGCGATCGCGTACCTAACCAGGTGCGCGAATTCGACTGGTTGAGAAGATGGAGGGCATTGCCTACGCGTGACCGGTTAGCACATTGGGGAGTCGTTCCATATGACCGCTGCTCAAAGTGCGGCAAAAGGGTGACGGCCCAACATGCTCCGTTTCAGTGCTCGGTGGCGAGTGGCGCCTGGCACATAGTGCAACGCCTCTTTAGCTTTCGCATGGTGCGCGTGGAAATAAAACGTGGGCTGTTTGCAAGACTGGTCTTTACAGTAACCTTGTACGTGCTGGGGCGGCGACGCTGTTTAGCGGAAGTACGGCACAAGCCGCATAGAGGCGCCTATACCGCACTACAGAAAATATGGCTCATTGTGTGAAAATACCTAGATCAGCAACTGGAAACGCATGGCGAAGAGGCTTTCCTTCGACGATGGCACACACGTTTCTTGAAAGTAAGAGAGGGACATTTGAAGTTTCTAGTTGTCCCGAACTAGCCATGCGCCCACTCTAGTATGCATGCTTAAGTGTTATCCTGTAAAATGTGATTAACTTGATTCATTTTTATTTTTTTACTTGTAAAATTTAGACACCCAGTGATCAATTCGATTTCGGTGCTCATTTGTAAGATGTATACACTGTCCTTACTTGTTTTTGATGTTTCGTTTGTATATGTACAAGTTAAGCGTACAATAAACTTCTCTGCCTCAAGTGATATCAAATATGGTGTATGTGGAGCTAGTGAAATGGCCGCGAGTGCCTTATTAGCGTGGTATGTTGTCCTGTTCTTACACGGCACGCGTGTCCTGATGAATACACTTGCACCAGTCATATACCTTCGTCATCCATTGACATCACGTAACACCAAATTTGGTACATGTGGAGCTAGCGAAACAGCCGCGAGCGCATCACGAAGGAACCAATATACTCCGAATGAATGCAAAACTTTATTACAAATAGTTTTCTCCGGTGAAGGTGGAGCCCTCAGTCCAGGGCCCCTGTGGCCTTTGCCATCTTGCAAGCTCTGTCGATCAGCTTGAGCTGTTCTTCAGGCTTAGAGCAGGACAGCGCAGCCTCCCACTGCTCCGGTGTTGGTGTACAGTTTCTTGGCACTACCTGTGTGTGTTGGCAGGCCCATGTCACGTGGTAAAGTGTGGGGTGTTCTCTGCATAGCGGGCAATTGTTGGTGTATATTCCCGGATAGATTTTACCCAGAAGACTGAGATTGGGGTACGTATTAGTCCGCAGCTGTCTCCAGGCAACCGACTGCTCTCTGTTGAGGTCTTTGTGGGAAGGGGGGTATATCCTCCTCAGGGCTCTCTGGTGTTCTGAAATTGCTCCATAGCGTCTAGTAACTGTGGCTGGTTCCTCGTCGTTGTGCCCCCCCCGGTCGTCGTATTCTCGGGCAATGGCGTCGGCACGCTGGTTCCCTGTCACAGTTTCATGGCCTGGTGTCCACGTAATGGAGCAGCTCGAGAAGTTGATTTTTCTTTCCTCGAGTATGCGGATGGCAGCACTGGATATGCGTCCACTGCTGCACCGTCGACACGCTTCTTGCGAGTCAGTAACTATTTCTGTAGTAGACTCTTCGCTGTGGTGTGTGATGGCGAGCGCGATCGCTACTTCCTCAGGCTCGAGGATGTTGTTGCTTTTGATCGAAGCGCTGTTGACTTCCCTAAGTTGGTGATCAACAACGCTTACAACTGTCCCGGAGTGCTCTCTGTATGTGGTCGCGTCAACGTACAATACGTCGGTTCTCGCCTTGAAATTTTTTTCTTGTGCTTCTGATCTGGCTTTTCTTCGAGCGTTATGGATGTCTGGATGCATGTTTCGAAGTATTGGGCTGACTTCAATGATCTGGCGAATGTCCTTTGGTATGCTCGCCGAGTTATTAATTTCTCCGCAAGCATCCCTCATGCGCAATGTCTGCAACGTATGCCTGAATATACTCCGACCTGTCGTTGACGAATGCACACGCTGGGCGCAGGGACGCTGCGCTAGCAAAACGGACGCC
>NW_027465158.1:0-42286 GCF_043290135.1 Rhipicephalus microplus | reverse complement strand
CGAGCGGTCCAAGAAGGACTTGCATACTTTTGTTGTCGTGCCCCGTCACGTTCGCCATTCAACTTGAGCTAACATCAGACAAGACCACCGCCACAACTTTGCTCGCCTTTCGTCATTTCGTCGCACGCTGCAGTGTACCTTCAATCGTGTACTCTGACAACACCGAGGCGTTTCGGAGCTGTGCTAGATGGTTTGCATCTGCGCTAACTGTTCTTCGCGAGAACGCCACGGAGATCAAGATACAATAGAAGTTTATCGCAGAACACGCTCCACGGTGGGGTGGATGGTGAGAGCGCCTCATTCGTACGACAAAAACTGCGCTCAAGAAGTCACTCGGATGCAGTGGTCTTAACGTGGAAGGCCTCAGAACAGTGCTGTGTGAGGTTGAAGCTGCGATCAACAGCAGACCCCTCACCTATCTTGGAAGTGAGCCTAACGAGCTACAGCTCTTAACTCCATTGCATTTCTGGCTGGTTAAACGCAGCACATCATTGCCACAACAGTGCCCGTTGGAGCCTCACGTATCCGTTGATCGGCAACGAAAGGCTCGTCATCGCCAGCGTCTAACAGTGGAACTTTGGAAGAGATGGAAACGAGTGTACCTGCTAATGCTGCGGTCGGTACACAATCGCTCGACAAGCCCGAGTTGGTGATGTAGTGCTCTGACAGGAAGACACGGCACCAGCGACTTCTTGGAAAATGAACGGAGTGCTTGAGCTATTCCCAGGGAGAGATAAAATTGTCCGCGCTTGCTCCGTCTCGCCAACGGCTCTGTTGTGAATCGCCCTGAGCAAATTATTTGCTTGCTCGAAGCCTCCGATTAACGTTGGCCCACCCCGGATATTGTTGAGAAATGAACCAGAACGAAGCAACTAGAACGCGTGACACCGGGAGGGAAGAAGGGAAAGCCGAGGACACAAAGCTCGCGAGGAACGGCAAGACAGATAGTTCGCCGTGAACGCAGAATAAAGTCGCGTTTTCTGTTACGGTTTGGGAGCTAGTCGTTTCGTAATAGCTGGCATGAAAAAAATTGATAGGCACCTTTTAAAAACGCGCCCTCACGTTTTCCCCATGGATAAATGCCTGAAAATCGCTGCTAAAGATGCATCACTTTGCATTACTTCTTTTGATACACTTAATAATGTTGTGCATACAAAACTTAAAGAATGTTAGTCTGCGAATGTATTGAAGCGAGTCTTGCACATATAAAAGTGGGCTATTGAATATACGCGAAGATACGACACTGGTTGCACTGATCTATTTTTTGTGGCCGTAAAGAGAAAATGGTAGCACGCTAACTGATTTTGATACTCTCTTACCGAATGAAACTATTGGATAATGAAGCTATCTTGAAGCTAACTTGAAGCTGTCTTGCAAAGTTAAGCTATCTGTCAAATATAATAAAACTGTATTTTTTACATATAACCACATGCTAACAATAGGTGGGTGATACATGAACCGTGGGCTAACGCAAACAGTGGACTGTTTCAAGATTTCATATAGAAAACAAAGTGACAGTGCGCAAAGTATACGTGAGTGCCTGTGCCACCTTAGAGAAATGAGAACCAATACGTAAGCTTTATTACACTTCAGTTTATTAAATTAATATTTGTGTACGTCCTCTTTAGAGCGCTCTGAGCTCATCGCTTCAACAAGAATCATAGTCATATGTTGCATCTTCTGTCGTTCTGTCTGGGGTGCAACAATAAAGTCAAGCACTGAGACGAAATGCTACTCCCTGGGGTGTCGATTCAGTGCTTAACGGCGTAATCGCAGACCCAGACGGTAACGAAACGACCGTGGATTCACTGCCAAACGAGACGGGAACGATGGTGCCGGCCGTTCTCACTCCGGGAACCACAGTTGTTGGGAACTGAAGTTGCTGGCACAGCTGACGAAGCTGAGTTGAAAGAAAGGCAGTGCAGAAGCTAAGCCATAAATTGAAATTGATAACAAGAAACAAGGTAAGGCAGTTTCGAGCATAACATACAAAAGTACAGGTAAAAGTTGTGCTTATCTGCCTATTAAAAAACACAATTTGCGCTTAGTTATTCTTAACGGCAAAGTGAGTCTGCAATTGAGTTTTATTGAGTGCCATGTTTGTGAAAAGGCGTGCGCTATCGCGGCAACGATCAGCGCGCGCCTTGTGCACCCAGAGAAGGAGGAAGCTTCTACAGCCTGCACTTTCAAAATGAAGAAACGGTGCCAGGATGTACCTAGGGCGGCCGTGTTTTCTTACAACAGTGTTTTGTAGAGTTACGTGTGATCCCCTTGCCGCGGTGGTCCAATAGCTAACGTACTCGGCTACTGACCCGCAGGTCGCGGGATCAAATCCCGACTGTGGCTGTTTTTTCGATAGAGGCGAAAATTTTGTAGGCCCGTGTGGTCAGATTTGGGTACACGTCAAAGGCCACTCACCAGGCTCCATACCGAGTTTTAGTTAGACAGTGGAAGTTGTTGCGTGTCAGATGAGGAACGTTTTGCCACAAAAAGTTTTCGAATCAGTTCATTATGAGTGGAAAAAACAGGTTTTTTGAAGCGGTGCGAAACGAGGGTGAGAGGAGGTGAGCTCGACACCCTTGCCGCTCTTCCACGTAGCCTTCGCAAGCCAAATCTCTTCGCCACACTCTTCTGCATTCGACCAAGAGGTGACGTGCGCATGACGTGCCCGAACAAGCCCAGCCACCGTGCACGTGAGTGGCGTTGCTTTGTTGACCAGCGTTATTTTGTGGTCTTCTGCCTGTTTCTGCGGAAATGTTTGGAAACGCTGGCTTAGACGCGCTAGAGTAGATGAGCAGAATGAGTGCGCGAACGCGTAGGAGCGTTCCACGGTGGTCGTCTGCTCAATGCGCTGACCGCGGGGACCTGAATGCATGCGAAACAGTGGTACATTAGCCCCGCATCACGTAGGATTTCACGGGAAAATTGTAAGAAAAACGCGCACAATATTTATTGTTTGTTTATTTCAAAATTTATTCATGTCTTAAAGCTTCAAATACATAAACTAGGCTTGTTACGTTCAATAATTTTCGCCATGCCACGTGGTATACTGTTGACAACGTCAGAGCAGAGTCGTCTACGTAGAGGACCATTCCCGTGTACGTCGCGCCATTCCTACGCCCACGTCAAGCCCTCATTCTCTACGCGTGCGCCGGCAGAGGAAAGGGGGAGCGATTTCATTTTGAAATTCGACCCGTTTCCGCGGCGCGTAGCGTTGCAAATTTTGCAGGCGTAATCATCAACGGCTCCTCTACGCAATCCGCTTGTCAGCTCAAAATTGTCAAACCTGGTGAGTGGCCCATTAAAGAACCCCAGGTGGTCAAAATTTCTGGAGCCCTTCATTATGGCGTCTCTCATAATTACATGATCGTTTAGGACTTTATAACCCGCATATCAATCTGTTAAGTGATATTGGATCTGAATGAGTTCTAGGCTCAATTCTTATAATATTGTCATTAGTCGCCATCACGTTCGTTGCTTCACCTTTTCGGTGAAAGTAATTTTGTGAAATCATTCCTGCCCCTGTCACATACTGCACTTTACAACATGCGCAAGTGTATACATAGCCACCAAAAAGCTTCTTGAGACACGGATAAGTATCTAGCGGCTATGCACGTTTAACAGGTTTTGTACCATTTGTCATAAGTATTTTGCGTTCATCTGTGCCTAGGATTACGTTTTGGGCGTTATTTATGTGTTAGAAATGTGGGGCACGTTTCTATCCACTTCGCATTTGCGGCGAAGCTGTGACTTTTTCTTTTGAGGCCAATTGCTTCGCAGTTTTGTGCTAAATTATTATATAATGTGGAAATATCGTATGAGGACATCAAACCCCACCAGTTATCAGCAATTGTTGTTACATTTCAAAGACCCCTATACCTTTGTTGGTTTCATTGTCCATCGGATAACCTCCCTGTCCATCCTCTTTCAATCCTCATCCTCCTCCTCCTCCTCCTCCTCCTCCTCCTCCTTGTCCATCGGTATTCATAAAGTCTGTCGCTAACGAAAAATTGCTCGAATTTTTCTGTTGTTGATGATTAACAAGAAGGTATTGAAACAATGTGTTGGCTTGGTACAAGTTGCTTATTACTTTACTGAAAAATATAGTCCCAAAAGCGATAGATCCCGTGTCTTGTCGCCAATCCGGCATAATCTGCTGTAACAGACATTATCAAATGCTGTCCAATGCTACAGAAGGGCCATGTTCGCTGAGATAATGTTAGTCAGGCTGAGTGCAACGCTACGCTCAACTGCAGTCTATTTTGTGGTAGTTGATCAATATGTTCCCAATCCGTGCTGCTTACGAGAAAAGGAAACGCCCAGCCTGCGCAGGAAGTGGAGCACTGTAACAGCAAAAGTTGGAAGGGTGCCATTTGTAGAGCCCGTTGTAGACTACCCTGGTACAACCGGTAAAGGTACACTTGGAGTGTGCCCACTACGACACATATATTGATGTGGTGGTTCATGATAGAGAATACTTATAGCTGAGCTATTTGTAATGGGTTGGAGGGATTCATGAACCCCCTCATCACGCAATTAATATTATGTGACGCTAAGTTATAGGATTTGCGTTATGTGACACCTAGTTCTTATCTAAATTTTTTACCATAATATATGTTGCATCTTAACGCGGTTCTTTCAGGAAAATACGGCTTTCTAGGGAGCTTTTGCAACGAAGTTCTCGACTGGCTCGCAAGTGTAGAAGCACTGGCATATGCTTTAAATTAGAGAAAAGGTTATATTTAGATCAAATATACAAAAAGTATGTTATATTTTTGAGTAGCTTTTTTTGTTCGACATTGTTGTAGTTTTGCAACAGTTGTAGTACTGTAAATGGTGGCTGGTTATGTACATGCGACGTTATTTAACTGGTTATAAAGAAAAGAAAAACATTGTTTATCCCCCCATCATAAGAATCGGTAAAGCACGAAAGTAAAACGTTTTCTTAATACACATGGGGGTGTATTAAAGCCTTAACAGGATTGCATGTATTGTATTGAAAACGCGCTGAATGGGACGGACACTTAGAAACGATGCGTTGAAGAAACTAATCGCAGACGTCACGATCATGATGAATTACTGCATTTTACCAATAATGATGTGAGAGGTCACTAGTTGACAATAAAGGCGTATAGTTAAAACCTGCAAGGCTTGTTAACATGGCCCAGGGGATAGCATGCCTGGCAAGCGATTTTCTAGTGATGAAAAGATACATATTAGAGGGTGGGGCTTCTTTTGCAGAGTACTAAAAAAACAAAACAAAGGTAGTTTAAGCCATAAAATCAGGCTCCTCTAGTAAGCTATATTTGACGCACTTCTCTACATTTTATTTTGTGGAGCAAGCTAGGCTGCATTAGTCTGGCGAAGTTTGAGTACATCATGCATGTTTCACACATGTTGTATCACAACGCGTGTCCTCTTGGATGACTCTAGTGTACTTGCTGCGATTTTCTTTTTTGGTTTGAAGTCCTTGTTAACTTCCTTTATTCTTCTCGAATAATAAAACGGTTCCTGCAGCAGCATTGGCCCAGTTGAAGAGCATTGTCGCAGTTAGCCGCACGTTTATACAATCAAGGGGGTGTAGTAAAGAACGTCAAGACAAAGAAACCGCCTGAGCGCATCCGAAGGAGCTAATACCACAATTATTTATCAGGATTTTTTCAGTGCTTTCGGTGGTATTTCACAATTGCATTTATAGGTTATTGAAATTTAGAATTTGCCGTTTTCCCTTCACGTGCCCACTTCAGTGCCACTCAGAATCTAATGCTCCTGTGTGGTTCACCCTAACTGTCATTCCTATAGAGCCCCATTTTAATGAACGTAAAATAATTGTACGGCCATTAAACAATGAATATTGAACATCAAACAGTTATTTAAAAAATCAATTATTGTTTTGTTTACTGCAATGATGCACTTTATCCGAAAAATTTAGAGCACCTCGAGCTACTTGTGCCTAGACTGATGAATGTACAGAGTGGGGTAATCATTCCTCTTTTACTCTCTGTCTCTTCAATTTTTTCTGCCTTTTCTCTGTCTTTTCTTCACCTTCTATTTTTTTCTTTTTTTCTTTCTTAATTTCTTTTTTTTGCCTAGCTTCTGCCATCTTTTTCTCCCCCTTCTGTTTCTCTCTCTGCCTCTGTCTCGCTTCCTCAGATTTTATCTCTTTTTCCGTATTTAATTCTGGCTCTTGTTCCGATATTTTTTCATTCTTTCGAGTGTCTTTTATCTCTGTACTTTTTTCTATTTTTGCTTTCCTTCATATTGATCTTTACCATTATCAGTACGGTCTCTATGTGCGATGCGATCATGCTCTGTGAACTGGACTTCGCCCATTGGCTGTGTCTATGCGTCGTAAGCCCTACGCTGTATATATGTACATAGTGCCTTTGATTATTGTTTATTTATTTATTCTTCCTAATATTTTGTATCAGGGTGTTTATCCTGTGTATTACTACCATAATGTTGAGATAGCCAGCTCTAATGTAACCGAACTTCGCATGAGAAAGAGAGGGCGTGTCGTTTCATGAAGATATTAATTTTTGTTTCCGACTAGCGTAGTTTTTGCAAGCATAAACAACTCCAATGCTTAACTTCAAAATCTAAAATGGCACACCTCCGACATTCTAGACGCGAGTAACTTCTTTCGAATGCAATTTGTTTGGTATTCGCTGTGCTTACAAACATTTCGGGAAACCACTGTGGAGGTCCTCTTCCGAAACCACCTGGTGGGCCTCTCCTGCGGCCAGGACCTCCAAAAGGCGGGCGAGCTACAGGTGCGAAAAAAGAAGAGTTTGATCAATAGGAAAAACCTAAACTAGAGATCTGATGCATGTGTCACTAACGATGACGGACCCTTCCCCGGTAAAAACTTGGTTCAGTTTGAGCTGATAAAGACAAATCCATCGTTTTTCTATGTCCGCCATTTGTTTAGAAGTTATTGGACGCAGGCAAAAGGTTATTTGGCCAAGATGTATCTTTTGTAACAGATTTCTCCTTCTGAAAGGTCGTAATGCTACACAAGAGTATCAAATTCTCTCGATTCCTAATTGAGTGTAGACACACTTCCAGTGGTAACGTAATACAGCACCGGTAAAATCTATACCTATCAATGCAGGTTTTTTTATGCTCAGAAGACCAATCCTTTAGTGAATTTAGAATTCAATGTACCTAGTCTTTCTGTGCGTAGGTTTCGTTGACGTGTCTGAATGCCGAAATCTAAGCGTTGTACGAGGAGCCACTAATGGCTAATTGTGCTTGTCGTTTTATATGCGGCACTACTGACTACAAGAAATGTTTGAAATGCATTTCCACTCTGACCAGTAGAATTACACTTGGCGTCTACATCGCACTGCAGTTGCTCTATGTATGGCACATGCTCAGACCACACTTGTGTTTTTATCCATCCTTTTATTCTTACTTGCAATATATAGTGGCGGTCGTACCAGCAGAAAAAAAAAACGATGTCCGAAGTAAACACAGAACGATATGATGAAAGTGCGCTGTAAAAGACCATAATCAGAAAAATAAATACGAATTGTTAGAAAAAAAACGAGTGCTTGCAAGCCCGCTATTCGCATTGAGTTAGAACGAGGACTTGGGTACAAAGAAAAATGAATTGAATCCACAAATTACGTATTAGGAACACGCAACTTGAATTGAAGGCACCTAAAGACACTACTACAAAGCCTGGAGATGCCATTGAAAGATGAATTAACATGTAATTACCAAAATTTTATTACATTTTCCTAGAAGCTACAGAAATATTTGTGCCAGCAAGTAAATATAATAAGGTTACACTGGTAATAATAAAATAATCTAGGAAATGATATTTTCAACAGTTTATGGCAAACTTTGAGCCTTGGATTCTGTGTTGAAAGTGCTTAGGTAAGCCCACTTACCTAATATGGTAGTCGCCATGCACAGCACCATGAATAAACAGATGATCTTCATGACTTCGGAGGATGAGACAATTCACGGGTCAGTTACCTAAGGCCCAGACATAAGCGGCGTGAACTTAGTAGGTAATTAGACCCTTGCACGGAGTCATCATGCATGTTTATTTGTTCACTATAAGCTTACAACTTTATGAGCCAAAGAAGCGGTGGTTATGCACCGCAAGTGCGCGCGTATTGGTTAGTTGGTTGTTCCTTAGAGTCTGGTGCAGCCCACCCCGGCATATCGGTTACGAAACGCACAGTACCTTATTTTCGAAATGAAATCGTTCTACAATAAGTCGATTACCTTTGTTAATTATATCACGCAATAAAAATGCTTTGTGTCCTTTCTTCTCATTATAACTTTAGAAATAAGCTAGCACAAAACTACACAAGAGCACCATGAATGAAATAATATCCATTTATTGAAGGTTAATGCCGGTTTGCGACATATAGAAGCTGGGCTGATGCACGCAAACAGGGAATTAAAGTGAGAAAAATTTTCACACGTCCCGCTTATTTGGCATCTAGGATAAATCTGTCAGGACGTCATCGTTTATCGCTCAGGAAACAAAACAGAAAACAGTCAAATTGCCCAAGGTGCTTTCAAGAGGCATGTGCTCTTCACAAAATTTGTGAAGCTAGATAAATTCAGGGGACAATTCGAGATCACCACCAGTAACCAAAAAATGTCCAACAGCAATGCCCAGAAGCTGATATACGTATTGCCCTAAAAATGAAAAAATAATTCAGTTTGAAAGTGCACAAAAAGAGCAGGTTGTTATTTTTGCTGCGGGAGCCAGTTCAGTTTGTTTATCTTTCTCTCTGTGTCTGTGGAGGATGAGAGAGGGAGTTGAGCAGCTCCGTGTGGTATAGTTTTGTGGTTAAGAGGGTCTTTTTTTAGCGAGCATACAGATATTTACATCTGCCATTAAAAAGTTTTTTAACTGTTCGACGCATTGGAGCTGTCTGTCAGTGCTAAAATAAATTAAATAAACATACTCCTTCCATCAATGAGTGTTTTTGTCAGCAGAGTATTAGAAAACGCTGTGCACTGAAAGTAGTTTATCACTAACACGGTCCTCTTAAGTGTGTTTGTGCTATGTAGGCTGCCGAAGCGCATATAGATCTGTGGTACGTATTTTGAGAGTTTATTGCATCTGTGATCATTTGTACACCTATTCAACGAGAACTATCCATCTCTGTCACTCGGTAATGGTCAATATAAAAAAATCAACGTATAAAAATTTGAATTTTTTTGGCCGTCAACGGTACGAACTGATACTCTCAAACTGAGAAAGGCATCGTAATCATTACAGGACTATATATTCTCACTGGCAGGATGTATTTATGAGCTATATGAATTAGCTGTACCAATGATACAAAACATTGTAGCAATTAACACCTTCATCGATATATTTCTGGTAAGGTAATAAAAGCCCACTCCCGTAAACCACTTCCATTCGACAAGAAATGTTGGACACAGAATCTAAATGCCAATTTTGGGAATAATTTTGACAAACACGTGTTTTGGTGGTCATGGGGTATCGGTCGGCCTGGCACCTCAGATTAGACGCCCCTACGTTAAACCACCCAAAATGCTGACAAACGCTATCCAATTGCTCCCGACAACAACGCTTCACTGAAGGCCGTGAAAATGGAGTTTATAAAACTCTAGGGCAAAGCATTGGGGGAAGTGGATTTAAAATGAGCCCTGGTATACTGTCTGCAGCTAAGTGCGGCACCTCAGCAGTAGCTCACAAGGTAATGGGATACAGAGGGATTAAAAGGGATAGAATGAGAAGGTAATATAACTAAATAGGTTGGGACACGGTCGATGGAGTCAAAGGACGGGGCGCCGTTCATCGAGAGTTAATTGGCACCAGGAGTTCTCGGTATACGGGCTGATCGGAGAGAGTTACGGTGGCGATGGAGATCGCCGGTGGCACAACCGTTCAGCGCGGAACAAGCAAGCGAGTCCAATGCCAAAGAATAACTCAGAAAGCTGCGGAAAGAGTACGGTTATCGCAAGCACGCAATGCTTCAAATTTTTCACAGCACAAAGGGCAAATGCTGAAGATTAACTTTCTAAACTACCACACGATTGAAATACTACTATTAAAGCACTTGTCTACATTATTAGCAAGATTCCCGAAATAGCGAGAAAATAGCATCTTAATTGTAAATGACCCTTTCAGGAATAAGACGTGGTTGCAAGCCACCGTTTTCTGATCAGTTTTTATGGAAGTTACGCACTGGTAATTGACAAGACTTCAAAAAGTTTTCCGTCTCTACATTCCGCTCAATTACTTAGGTTTCGGTACGAAGCAGCATATCTTGCAACTTATGAGAGGTAGTTCTCGCGTGAGTACAAGCTTTTCGCAATGCTCATTGAAAACTAGTAAAGCAATAATAAAGTGGAAAACGTTCATCTTAAGTTGGTACCCGAGAGAGTCTCAAAGTTGAGAAATGATGCAGGCTACTTTGCTGGTCACACGTAAAATAGCAGCTATGCAGAAGCATATAAAACTTGCGCAGAAAGTCGCCTGTTCAATATTTGCGGAACTCGCAGTTCATGGCTTGTTACCAGAAATTCTAGTTTTTTGTGGCTATATTTTTTTTCTGCGGAAAATAGGGACACTTCTTCAAGACACATTTACTCACTAAGTTGGATAACTAGGCCCTGAAGGTCTCTTCTAAGCTCTCTCTGTACACAGTCGTCGATGGTGTCAGGATTGTAACGCGTCATGTATATACGCCATGCAAATATGGAGATTTACAATATTACGAGACTCACCACCAGCTTGCGTACCGGAACTTTTTTCTCTAATGTTGCCCTTCAGCAGATAACACTAACGATGGGCTTGTTCGAGCTCTGCACAGTGGTGCAATGACTTGCCGACAGCTTTTCCCTCTTTATAGTCAACTTTGAGTTGGGTGCAAACTTTTAAAAAACAATTATAAAAAAAGCTTGCAGCATTGAAGCACCCTTCAAAACACGTGTTACGCGATACCCTTGAGCTGCCAAACAGTGACGCTAAAATAGAAAACATGTTTCACTCTTGTCCATAGCGTTTCCTTTTTAGACTGACGCCAAAATTTCAAACTGACAGGAAGCATGCTTTGTTCGTGTTTCCTTCAGCAGGTAAGTATGGGTTATCTCTTTCGTGGTTTCTGCTTTCTCTAGGCTATACGTTATGAACTAGTTTGCACTCTTGAGGGTGTTTTTCTTTCATATTCGTAACTAACACCATATAATTAGGCTGCTTTGACAATTCAAAACACCCATGTCATGGATTGTTTGGTGTTTCAGATCACCCTTGACATTGGTGTTTTGGTTCGTCAAAATAAACTTACCGTTAGGTGTTCGTATTCGATACGGAAAAGGATCCTAAAAGATGAAAGCTTGTTTACAGAAGAGCTGCAATGCCGCTGCCAAAAACTGTCTAAAGTTGACACCTGGATTGTTTCCCTTGAGAATGTTTTCCTCTGCCGACATTTGTTGTTCTCTTACATATTCCAGAAAATGTGTTGCCGAGAGAACAAGGCAGTGTCAGCTAAATTCAAGATATATATATATATATATATATATATATATATATATATATATATATATATATACACGTATATAATTATATATACAGACGTAGCGAGGAAGGAACCGCACTGGCTCTGTAGTAAAAATTTAAACGAGAAACCACGACGTCCGACGAAACACTTTTAATAATCAGAAACGTTTCAGCTGGTGGGTCAGCCTTCGTCAGTGTGACAAGTAAGGCAGCTTTCGTAGCCAGTATACACATTTCTAAATTGTTTTGGGACATAGGCAATGGCAATCGGAAGTGATTCGACATGATTATCTGATTGATATGTGGGGCTTAACGTCCAAAAACTACCATAAGATTATGAGAGACGCCGTAGTGGAGGGCTCCGGAAATTTCAACCACCAGGGGTTCTTTAACGTGCACCCAAATCTGAGCACACGGGCCTACAACATTTTAGCCTCCATCGGAAATGCAGCCACCACAGCCGAGATTCGATCCCGCGATCTGCGGGTCAGCAGCCGAGTGCTTTAGTCATTAGACCACTGCGGCGGGGCTCGACATGATTATACAAAAATGCTAAGTACCTTTAGTGTGAAGAAGCAATGCGTGAAGTAACATGGGCACAGTGTTCACCTCTTATCGTTATAGCGACATCAGTGCGAGTGAAAAAGATTTTAAGTATAAACGGCGCATGGTGTGGAAAGCATTATGGCAACCATGCATGCAGATTGAAGCGCATGAACGAACGATACATACTAAAGATGAGCATTTCAACTGAGTTTGTTAAGCAGAGAACAAGAATGTTTCTGCCGAAAACAACAATAAGAAGTAAAATAGCAGAAAATGATCTAGAAATCTCGGACGGGCACGAGACGCCTTAAGTGAAGGAAGGTAGATTAGCGACTGTGCCTGAGTGTTCGTTTATTCCAGAGTTTAGTGTACCAAACTTGTAGATTGGAAACGATTCGCGCATTTCCCGCTTATTATGTGAGCGGAAACCGGATTCCAGTACCGTTGCTTTAATCTTGTCGAAAGAACGACCAGGTGTGCTAGATGTTTCGATAGAGGCACATTTTAAAGGGTTTTGACGTGTGACTTATGATTATCAAATCGAGTTCTAAACGCTGTTTCTGTATGACCAATATATTGTAGATTACAGATATTGCATTCGAGCTTGTATACCAGGTTGAAACTGTCACAATTTAGATTGCCCCTGATTGTTAACTGAAAGCCAGTGGATGAACTGGGGGCAGTTTGCGTAGTTAGCATGTGAGCACACACCTTGCACCACGACTTCCCATAAGGAGCGCAGCCTTTTGGTTTACGGGCAGCAAGCTTAGACGATGAAAGAATATCACGGAGGTTACGTGCACGTCTGTACACGGCTCTTGGCGGTTCTGGGAATATATTTTAAGGTGCTTGCTCTGAGTTAAAATGTTATGGTTTTCGCTTCAATATCGCGCTTATGTTTGGAGCTGACGTTGAATGGGTGAGCACAAGGTTAACCTGGGATGTACCCAAAGCCTTAGAGTAGGCGTTGAGCAGGTCTGCCCCGGTTTAGTTTGTCAGCGCGTTTTATGGCGTCATCATATATTCTCCGTGGATATTTACGTTGAATGAGCGAACGTTTTACATCCTGGAAATTCGAAAGAAAATCTTCGTTGTTGGAGCATATTCTTTTAAACCTGGGAGCTTGGCTGTACGGTATCCCTGTTCTGCAATGCCGGACGTGACTTCTATAGAAATGGAGGAGTTGACGCCTATCAGTCGGTCTGCGAAAGACATTTGTGGAGAGCCGTCCTTCGCTAGCTGTGAAGGTAACGTCAAGAAAGTTTAATATTGTTGATTAGTAATTATGGGCAAACGTAATGGTGTGCTGGGCATTGTTGAAATTCCTAATGAAACTTAAATGACTTGCCCTCGCCATGTGGTCAAATCATGAAGGTGTCATCGATGAAGCGTTTGTAGAATTCTCTATGAAGTTAGCTTAAAACATGCTCATAAAGATATTTGCGTAGTTAGGACCTACTCTAGTGCCAATAGATATCCCGTTTGTTTGAACGCAGTACAATTTATTGAATTCCAAGTTATTTAGTTCTAAGGTGAGCGTCATGAGAGTACTGTAGAGAAACTTCCGAACACTGAAATCGGTCGAACTCTCAGGTGCCTTCTAGTGGGTCTACCCAAAAAGAATGCGCTCACGCTGAGATCCCGTGCTTGGCCATTACTGTTGCCATTGTGCATGCTCGCTGTGTGCCAGCTAATAAACACCTTAACAATATGGTGGAGAATGCTGTGCCCTTCAAACACCTTCGGTTCACATTCGATGCCCTTGGAGCTTAGATCCCGTTCCGTGCCTTCTACCATGCCCCAAGACGCCGCTCAGCAAACGCTTCCTCCTGCGCCGACGCCATGTTCCGGTGTACCCCGCATCCGCGACCCTCCTATCTTCACCGGTGCGGATGGCACCGACGTCGAAAACTGGCTTGCCATGTACGAACGCGTCAGCGCCCCCAATCATTGGGACGAGGCAGGTAAATTCGGCAACCTGGTTTTCTACCTAGCGGGTGTGGCCGGCATGTGGTATAACAGCCACGGATCAGATTTCGCAAGCTGGTCCGATTTGAAGACCGCTATCACCAACGTTTTTGGCCGCCCTGCCGTTACTAAACTTCAAGTCGAGCAGCGCTTACGCGAAGGCGCTCAGCAGGCCGGCGAATCATTCACCAGATACATTGAAGATGTCCTTGACCTGTGCGAGAAATCCAACGACAGCAAGTCTGAATGAGACAAGATCCGGAACGTCATGAAGGGCATTGACGATGATGCCTTCACGATGCTGCTTGCCAAAAACCCAGGCACAGTAGCTGAGGTTATCACGCTGTGCCAGAGCTACGAGGAGCTCCGCCGCAGCATTCGATGACCCGTTGCTCCACACCACGAGATGCAGGGCTTGCTGGCTTGGAGGCGAGCTGTGATCAGGTGGCACTGCTGGCAGACCTCAAGTCCTTTATACGTGAGGAAATCGCACGGCAGTTCTCTCTCCTGCCCTTTGCCCACACACCGGCTGCTCAACAATCGGCCATTACCATTCTTCCACCCATCCACTGAGCGATTGAGCAGGAAATAGTGAAGGTCATGCCTGCGTACCACCCACAAGAGCTTTCGGCCCCTGCGCCCCCAAGTTACGCCCAAGTGGTCACCAGGCCGCCTCCAGTCGTTGAAGCGTCCGCCCGACTGACTTACGCCGAAGCTGCCACACGACATCCATCCTTTGCAGCGGGTATGCCGGCTACGTATGTTGACGTGACCTCTCAGACTCAGCTCCAGTGCCCCCAGCTGCCCCTTCAGCCACCGTTCCGTCCACCGTCTCTTGCGTCATGGACAAGACCTACCCCGGCGAACCGATGGCGCACACCCAACAACCGGCCCATTTGCTTTGCCTGCGGTTACGCCGGCCACGTAGCACGTTATTGCACTCGCGTACAGACTCCCCATATCTCATCGCCTGTTGATGGACAGATAAGGGGTACCTATCACGACGAAACGCCGTCTATGCCACCCGCCAACTCGCCTAGCTTCATCTTCTCGTAGGTCACCGTCTCCACGACGTCGTTGCCCGTCCCCATGCGGGCAAGTTCAGCTGCTCACGAGCGGGAAAACTAGTCGTTGCAGTTCCCGAGGCAAGGGCTGCGATGCTATTGCCTTGTGAAAGCCCTCAGAGCCGCCAATCTAATGTCATTGACGTGCTTGTGGACGGTGTTCATGCATCTGCTCTTATTGACACTGGAGCTGCAGTATCCGTTATGGACGAAAACTTTTGCCGCTTGCTTCGAAAAGTGACGACGCCAGTTTATGGGTTGTCCCTTCGTACTGCGGGTTCGCATCGTATCCACCCTACCGCAGGGTACACAGCTCGCGTTGCCGTTCAGGACGTTCTGTATGTCGGCCAATTCATCATCATTCCTGCTTGCTCTCATGACGTTATCCTGGGGTGGATTTTCCCTCCCGCAACGACGCCGTCATCTATTGTGCCGCTGCCGAAATTAAACTCTCACCCTTTCGCATTTGACGCCGGAAGACAGTCCCTCGAAACTGAGCAAGATTCTCGTGAAAGACGATACTATAGTGCCTCAAAGCTCGACGATGGGTGTATGTGACTACTGCGTTGGACTCTCCGACACAATTGCACTCATTTCGCCACCCGACCGTGCTTTCCGAAGGAAAGGGCTGCTAGTACCTTTCGCAACCGTGCAAATCACCCAGGGCAACGCCGCTATTTTTGTGACCAAGCCATCCTCGTACACTGTTACCTTGGTTCGAGGGGAATGTCTCGGCAGAGTTGAACCAGTGTATAACGCACAAGTCCTCGACGTACCTGATAACTCGCGTTGTCCCAATTCGCGTACCATCAGTGCTGTTTCCACTTCTGATTCATCATCTCCTGATGTATTTGGCCCCTACATTGATGACAACCTTACGACGATACAGTGTTCCCAGCTTCTAGGCCTGTTGCGAGAATATCGTTCTTCTTTCGATGTCGGGCGAAGTTCTCTCGGTCGCGCGTCCGCTGTTACGCATCGTATCGACACTGATGCCCATCCACCATTACGGCAAGGTCCCTACCGCGTGTCGCCTGCTGAACGTCGGTAAATTAACGAGCAGGTTGATGATATGCTCAGACGCGACGTAATTCGGCCCTCGGAGAGTCCATGGGCGTCTCCTGTTGTTCTTGTTGCGAAGAAAGATGGTTCTGTGCAGTTCTGTGTGGACTACAGACGGCTCAATAAGATCACTCGCTAGGACGTTTACCCACTGCCGCGCATCGATGATGCAATTGACAGCCTTAACAGAGCCGAATTTTTTCTTCTCTCGATTTGTGCTCGGGGTACTGGCAAGTACCAATGACCTATGACGCTCGACTGAAGACTGCGTTCATCACACCCGACGGCTTGTACGAATTTAACGTCATGCCTTTTGGTCTTTGTAATGCACCTGCGACCTTTGAGCGCATGATGGACACCATTCTGCGCAACTTGAAATGGCACACGTGCTTGTGTTACCTCGATGACGTAGTTGTGTTCGCTCCAGATTTCTCCACGCATCTCCAACGTCTGAAAGAAGTTTTCGCACGTGTGAGAAATGCCGGCTTGCAACTAAATCTGGTGAGTTGCCGTGCTTTTCAGCACCACACCTCACCATCCTAGGGTACGTCGTGTCCAAGGATGGCATTTTTTCTGACCCAGCCAAGCTTCGGGCCGTGGCAGAATTCCCCAAACCTGCGTCCGTCAAAGAACTGCGTAGTTTCCTGGGCCTGTGCTCATACTTCCGACGCTTCATACGAAACTTTGCCACGATCATATCACCGCTGACGAAGCTCCTTGGAAGTAACGGGCTCTCAATTCGTGGTCGTCTGAGTGCGACGACGCGTTCGCGAAGCTTCGCCATTTGTGGACGTCTCCTCCCATTCTACGCCACTACGACCCTATGGCCCCGATGTAGGTGCACACATACACCAGCGGTGTAGGCCTCGGCGCTGTCCAGGCGCAGCGCAAACCCGGATTCCCTGAATATGTCGTAGCATATGCAAGCCGTATGCTCATGAGAGCCGAGACAAACTACACTGTCACGGAGAAAGAGTGCCTGGCGATCGTCTGGGCCCTTACAAAGTTTCGACCTTACTTGTATGGTCCCCACATTCAATGTCGTCACCGACCATCATGCACTATGCTGGCTTTCATCATTGAAAGATTCCTCAGGTCGTCTCGCCCGTTGGGCTCTTCGCTTACAAGACTACGACATCCGCGTGCTGTACCCCAACGTACGCCAGCATGCTGACACCGACGCCCTCTCGCGTTCCCCTCATCCTGAAGGTGATGTTCTCTGCTCAGTATCCTCGGCTGCTGTTTCTGCCCATTGATGTTGACATCATCGCTACCGAAAAGCGAAAGAATAATTGGATCGGCCCGCTGATCGACTTGCTCTCTGATCCATCCGCAACGCCATTCACGCTTGCCTTGCGTCGTCGAGCTCGCCATTTTGCCATTCGTGATGGCCTTCTACACCAACGCAATTACGACGCCGATGGCCGGCAGTGCTTACTCGTGATACCCCGATGTCTGTGATCAGAAATATGTAAATCTTTCCATTCTTATCCGCAATGCGCGCACTCTAGAATATTTAAAACCTACCATCGCAGTCGACATTGCTACTTCTGGCGCGGGATGTGCATCTACGTGCAGCAGTTCGTTCTCTCCTGCCTCACTTGCCAACGCCGCAAACCATCAGCACACATGTCGCCAGCCAGCCTGCAACCGTTACCTTGCCCTGAGCGTACGTTTGGGCGCATAGGTATTGATTTGTATGGACCACTTTCTCTGACGTCGGCTGGTAACCGCTGAGCCATCATCGCCGTAGATCAATTAACACGATACGCCGTAACCGCCGCTATCCCAGCGGCTACTGCGCATGATGTTGCGTCCTTCCTACTGCATCGATTCATACTGCGCCACGGTCTACCTCAGGAGCTTCTCAGCGATCGAGGCCGTGTCTTCTTGTCAGAAGTCGTCGAAGTCATTATCACAGAGGGCCATTCTGTCCACCGCAAAACTACTGCTCACCACCCGCAGACGAATGGTCTCACCGAACGCTTTAACCGCACCCTCGGCGACATGCTTTCGATGTACGTCGCCGCCAACCACACGAATTGGGTTCTATACTGCCCTTCATCACATACGCCTACAACACCGCCCCTCAGAGCACAACCGGGTTTTCACCTTTCTTCTTGCTGTGCGGAAGGCACCCGTCATTACACTATCGACACGATACTCCCGTACACGCCGGATACGTCTGTGTGTGCACCTACTTTTGAGACAGCCAGGCTTGCTGAAGAGTATCGAGAGCTTTCCAAGACTTTTACGATGCATGAGCAAGAGTGCCAAAAGAGTATTCGTGATGGCTCCGCCACTTCTGAGCCCACGTTCCTTCCTGATTCTCTTGTATGGCTCTCAATCCCGACCTCTGTAGCTGGCCTTTCTTCCAAACTACTCCCGAAATACGAAAGCCCCTACCGTGTCATCGAGTGCACATCTCCGGTCAACTATCTGATCGAACCAATTGAACAACCTTCGGACATGTGCCGTCGCGGGCACGACATAGTCAACGTGGAGTGCCTGAAGGCTTACTATGACCCCCTCATAGTGACAAGCTGTTGGATCGCCAGGCGGCTCGCTGTTCGACCCCGAGGAATTGTAGAGAAGCTTCCAAAGACTGAAATTGTCGAATTCTCAGGTGCCTTCTAGTGGGTCTACACAAAAAGGATGGCACTCTCGCTGAGAGCCCGTGCTTGGCCGTTATTGTCGCCATTGTGCATACTCACTGTGTGCCGGCTAATAAACGCCTTAACAGTACCAATGGTTTCACCATCAACTGGCTTGTCAAAGCAACAATCATCGTAAGCCTTGATGAGAGCACGAATGCCATCGTTGTGTGTAATGTTTGTCTACAAGGACGAGGCGTCAAGTGTTACCATAAAACTATCGTAGCGAACACCTATGTCTAAAATGTCTTTCAAAAAGCCATTCATGACCTTTATAAATGACGAGAAAGTAGGTGGGATCTTGTTGGTGCAGCTGTCAACATACCTGGATCGGTTTCAGTTACTGTTCCTATGCCAAAGATGATAGAGCGTCCGGGTTTATTTGCTTTATGTATTATGGCCAGGAGATAAAATCTACCTGTCACAGGCTGAGTGCAACGAGTGACCGGTTATTGTTTTATTGATCTTTTCATTTTTTACAAGTTGTGTGAATGCGTCCTACAATTGGACCTTGTAGTCGTTTGTAGGATCGGTAGGAAGTGGTCTGTACAAGTTTCGATCTGAGAACTGCCTCTCAGCTTCACTTCTATAGTCACATTGCTCAAGAATGACAATAGCGCCACCTTTGTCTGCCGGCTTGATTATAATGTCAGGGTTATTGGCTAGCTGTTCGAGTGCCTTTTTTCATAGATGATATTAATGGGGAGTGCGAGTTCTGTAAGAATCTATGACATCTTGTGGCACAGCCTTAGTATATGGCCTTTCTTTTTTAAACCTGCTTGGTTTTATCGTGGTTTAGTGGGAGGTGGGCCGCAGTGTCATAAACTACCGATGGTGAAACGTAGGTACTAGTCACCTAGCGCAGGCCCTAAGATAGGGCGCACGTACCACGTGCGCCCTATCCTTTATGCCGGCCCGTGGGACGGGACGCATTAAAGCGGATACCCATGATGTATAGGGTACAAACTTTATTGGGGTGCACTTGTTTACAAATCATTAGCGGTCGTCATCATGCAGCAAACCACGTGTGATAAGATGAAAAATAATATGATACAATGAGAACAGCACTTGAGAGCTTTTGATGTCCTGGACTCATCCAACGCATCATTTTCCTTGAAAAACTCGATGCAATTATACTCTTTTCGAAACAAGAAGGATAAGATATTGATTAAGTAAAAATAGTGCGATATTATCAAACAGTAGTAAGCTTTATGTGATAACGTTCGCATCACTATATGTGAAACGAGTACCTTTGTATAGTGTGGTAGATCGAACGCAGCTAAATATAATGATTGTACTAAAGCCGCGGAACATGGGTGTGTATGCAGAAAGAGTAAGATGACTACACGTGAGCGCACAGCGATATAGAACAGTGTAAATTGCACTTTATACCTCGTGTGCGGCCATATGTTTGTCTCTAATTAGTTGCCAGTATAAACGTAGTGATAGGGCTGATTTTTCGCCCAAGTGTATACACGTGTTGTCTCCTGAGTAAACGCGTAGTACTGCTCCATAAAGAGAGCATTGTAAATCAAGATATCATAGCATAGCAGTATCGGCAGTTCATTTTATTACCACGAAAAATGTTTTGCATTTCACGCTGCTGTAGTGGAGCTGTCTACGGCTAGTGGATGTACTTGATTTGTTCATCATTTAAGAGTATGACGTTCACCTGCAGACAGTCCATCTTAGTTGTCTCGATCACCCCCCATCAACTGTAAAAATGTTGGGGTCCTGATGGAGGTTCGACTGATTTCGCCACTGCGCCTAGAAAGTGGTGGTGGCGTTTGAAATATACTTGGTCGCTCAATATCCATATCTTGACCATTCGGAAAAGCAATGGGGTCTCTAAGTCCAGGTGTGCTAGTTCGGATGCGGGCATTGTCTATGATTGAATTTGGGGTCGGTGGCCATGAGAAGTTGGCTTGGTCATTCCGTGCAACTCGGGCCATATTCAGAGGAAAAAAATGGGATGGACCTCGCAATCCTGACCATAGCCACCCGGACTGCTGACCTCCTCGTTGGCTGCCGTCGTTGTTTTGAAAAGCCGAAAACGGTGGCCACTGGGGCACCGAGAGCTTCCCGTTGCTGCCACCAAAGCTTCCGGGTGAAAATGGCAGTGGTCGCATCGTTACGGGCATCCTGGTTGGAATACTGAGTGAGAAAAACGGTGGTCGTGAGAATCCGAATGCAGGAAGCCCCCCTTGCGAATTGGCAATATTGGGGGGAAGCATTGGCATTTGCATTTCGGGTAAGCCTTGTTGTGCACTCTTGAAGGGACCATTGTAGAATCTTTGAAATCCTGCGAAGGAAATCATTCAGTCACGTTCAACACTCTGTAGCGAACCTCTCTAGTTGTTCTTGTTACATGTTAAGCTGCTGCCTTTTTAAATAAAGTTTTTGTTCACTCATAATACTTGACCTACACGCGAAAAAAGTCAACCATATTACATATTTGACTACCTAATATGGCTGGTCAGTCTTGATAGGTTGCTCTAAAATAAAGCTTTCTTCATTATAACTGTTGCGTTTGTAGAAGCGTTACTCTTACTTGACTTCAGAAGGACTACGTGTGTGCTTATTTTCTGTTTAGGAACTGGACAACATACGGGTGGTACCTTTTCCTCCTGTCATACAGAGAGACTTTAGAGAAGAAACATACCTACGTGTTCGTGAAGTATTGAGCATATTCTTAACAGCGAGCCGCTAGAAAAGTAGTAGAAGTGTTTAAAGTAAATCATAGATAGTAACAGCGAACGAAAAACGAACTAACCATGTTTTGTATTACATTCAAAGTATATCGAGGACACTATTTTCTAACATATCAAAAACACTGTCGCTCAAATAGTGCTATTTTCCTACTATTGTAGTTTCAAAAGAAGCCTTCGGAAAATTAAGTTGTTCTAACTTACTTTTTAAATCGTTGATGGTCCTTGCTTTAGACGCATCGCAATGTGCTACTTAGGACCAACGTAAATACAATAGTTTACTTTGTCCTTGTAATATTTAAATATTGAACCATCATACAATTAGCGTTTATGTAATAATGTGAGAAAAAGTTCTAAATAACTTGAGTACATCTGCGGTGTTCTTGTTGGTTACAGACAAGGTATAGCTTTATCATGAAAACAGAGCAGATAGGTATTCTAATCTGATTTTTTTGGTAGGGGGTTTATATCAAACACGCATTCTAAATGTTTGTGAAAATCACAGTTGGCGCAGATTTCATTCTTTACTGTGACATAGCTACTATGAGGAAACGGCTAAAGTTATAGTGTATATATATATATATATATATATATATATATATATATATATATATATATATATATATATATATATATATATATATATATATATATATATATATATATATATATATATATATACGGGGGGGTCGACTCTGAGTAGTCAAAGAAAAGCAGTCATGGAAAGAAAACAAGCGTTAGACTAAGATGTTATCTTTGTTATATAATAACGGCTATGATGCCACTAAAGAGAGTAATGTGGAGTTTCAAAAGTAGAAGCCTAAAACAGAATCCGGCCCCTAATTCTGCATGCTGCGTTGTCTCTGGGGCCACTTCTCTGCGTGAATGAACAGTTATTGGCTATGACGCAGTATAATTTTTATGGTACTGCCCAGTTTGCCATTTTTTCAGGTTTCCGTGATTATTCTTATGTTTTAAACAGCGCTGCTTTCATAAGCTATAATGTAATATTGTTCAACGCACTGCACTGCTACCACAAATGCATTCATGATTTTTCAGGATTCAGACTTCACTGTAGCGTTCTAACCGACTCCAGTAGCCCTACTCTGCTTGTAGCTTCCCAGAATATTTTATTTTGCAAGTGTCCCAAACCAACGTCTATACATAGGTGCTGAACCGAGCAGCTTGTAGCGGTTTACACTTTGCTGTGCGTCTTAGTTTTTTGATGCACCCATTACTTTTCTCTTAATCATTATGTCTAACTTCGGCGTCTAAAATGAAAATGCGTTCAAACTTAGAACAGTCTGTCTATTAATAAGTCTCAGTGCAACTTGCACAAGTATTTATTCCTACTGCGAAGCTTGTTTTCACACCGATTCCTATTACTAGAAACAGGCTAGCTAGAATGTGGTTCAAACTTAAATTTAATGCAAGGAGTGTAGTCTTACCTCTTACAAATGCTGCTGAAGCAACCAGTACAAAAATGCTGAGCGTATACATCGTTCCGACCAATAGAAGTTTTTCTGTATTAAAAGGTTGAATGGTAGAATAAAGAGCGTATTGATAGAAATGACACAGACATTGCACCTCATGCGTACCTATAATAAATGTGAGATGTTGTAAGCAGGAAAAACTGTAAACACTCAGTCGTTCACTCAGTATTGAGACTCATGAGTGCCCCACTGAATATCAAGCCCGAAACTCGGGTACTGATATCTCTACGTATTTTGTATGATCGAGTCCGTTAAACTATTTAAAAGACAGTGCAATAAGGTTGCCAGAGTGTTACTGACGTTAAAAAGGTGCTGCCAGAACAAGGGTTATGAATTCACCACCACACATTGGTTCATGCTCCTGCCAAAAAGGTACTTCGCCTTGCTTAACCATACACTTCTAACGTACCTACATGCCTTGCCTATTGCTATACGTGACAAAGTAGTTGATATTATTGGTAGTTTGGTCATCCTAAATTAATAAATCATCGACAGGCTAGGCGAAAAAAACTGGCTGCTTCCAAAAAGTGCCACACGCCCTGATCTCTGCTCTGCTTAATAAAAAGTTCTATGAATTGATGTTTAAACTCATAAGTGAGGGCACGTACTACGGCTTCATATAATAATATCTGGTAAAGATATGCCTGAACTAATTCAAAGATACTTACTAAACCTCAAACAATCCACTAGGACAACGCGCAGAAAATCTCATCCAACATTGCTGCTTGCTCTGTATGTTCACTAGTGTTGGTGGTAGCCTACTTATATGTGTTTTTACGGAGTTGTATTTGAAGCAGGCTAAGTCAAAACTGTCGCATGTGGTAACCTTGAACAACGATACCATCCGTTGAGTTGAAAATAGCTGAATTTTCTCCTTTGTGAGCACATAGTCAAAACAAAGCGGTGAACAACACGTCACTTTTGACGCCCTTGTTTTCGTTTCCCACCTATTGTCGGCTGTCAAGAAACAGAAAAACAAAGAGCACGTAAAGTGTGAGAAGCTGGATAACATTTATGGTTGACACTTTTTTGCTTACAATACTTTTATCAAGCTGGGCAATAATTATCTTTGCATTTCGTCCACCTTCGAAATATTCCACTGCATGTAGCGTAAGCCAGCACTTCAGTGTTACGTTCACCTGCGTCTGTTTGATACCTGATGAAATATTTGCCTGTTAAAAAGCAGTTGATCCTACGCTAGCATGATCCTGCGGATGTATACGCAGGGACAACAAAGCAGTTCATCCCAACGCCATGTCATGTGTAAAAGCGCTAACGACTGTGGCGTTTAGCCTCGTCAAAATAAAACTAGTACCCGTACTAGAGTGGCTAGATATAGCGGTAGAAGAATAGGATGCACCCAAAGAAAAGCCATTTTCGTAAAAGTTGGAAAAAGAATCTGTGTATTTGTGATGAGTTTTTTCTCCCCGTCGTGCGTAATGAAAGTAGTCGCGTCACGACTTTCAGGATCTAGTTCAAGTTGATGGTAAGCATACGCCAAATCCAGCTCCGAGAATCGCTTGGCACCAGCTAAGCTGTGCAACAGCTCATATGCCTGTGGTAGTGGAAAGCTACCAACATTTATTGCCTTATTAGGCTCTCACAGATCCACACACATTCGTATTGTTCCATCCCTTTTCCAAACAACTACTATAGGAGAACCCACTGAGAGGCATCAACGCCCTCGAATATGTCTTGTTGAGCTTCCAGTTTCTGTAGTTCATCCGACACCTGCTCACGTAGGGTAAACAGCAGCCGTCGTAATTAGCTGGAAACGGGTAGAATGGACTCACTTACCTTAACTGTAAGTTTAAATTCTTCGGAAAGTCCGAGCTGTTGGTCAAAGAGATGTTTATACTTGGAACGTAGCTCAGTTGGCAATGTAGGAGTGTGGGAGGACGTTGCAAGGTACTGAAGTGATTTGCTTTCAATGTTCATCTGAAGTGCTGCTATGGCATCTAAGCCCTATATAGTGGTGCCTCAGATACAACGTACATAAGAATGCAAGTATTTCTGTCTTAAAACACATCTGAAGCGTCAAAACATCCTCGAACTGTTATCTTTGACTTGGAGTAGTTGAAAAGTTGCACTGAGGTCGACTTCAAAGGGCAAGTGCTCGCAAAAATGTACGATAGAGTTCTTCAGCAAAAATAGTGACAGAAGATCCTGTATCAACTAAAAGCAAGATAGTGTGACCTTCCACTGCGATTGTTGCGTAAACTACACTCTTGTGTTCCTTGACAACACAAACTGTTTTGCCGCTACAGTGAGAGCTAATGTCGTCATCGTGATCAACTTAATTGTCAAACTTTCGCAGAGTATCTAGACGACCTGTACATAACGTCTAAGTGCCCAATCTTCTCGCAGAGACGACATCTGTGCCAGCGAGCCTTACATGTAGGAATATTTTCAAGGTGATTGGCTTGGCTTTGCTAGGTGATCAGCCACCCCACAACGATAAGAAGCTCGATAGTTCGCGGTGCCTTGTACAGGATACCACCTTGGTTTGGCTTTGCACATAGCACGACATCTACATTGATTTCTTCGTTCTGGAGGCAAAGAAGAGCTTTGCGCCTTTTATAACGTGGCGAACTGAAGCGTCGTCACAAAATTCTTTAGCTTGGCTTACGGCTTGTTCGTACTGGTTAGCGAGTGTAATGGCACATGAGAGCGTCGGTGAGGAGCCTTAAAAACGTAAACTCTAACGTACCTGATTATTCATAGTCTTCGAGACGTGCTGTTCACGTAACACCTTATCAGCGAGACTTCCAAAATTACAGTCAGCGATGAGAATTCGCAAAGCAGCGACGTAATCTTCCACTGCCTCACTTGCATGCTGAGCATGGCGACTGAACCATTGTCGAGCCTCGATGACGTTGGCTGTACCCAAAGAACTGGGAAGGGCGGTGGTAGCAGAGCAGGACTGCAAGTCCGCCAGTTTCAGTGTGAAGATACACTGCCCCTCTATGCCAAGACAGGTGACAAGATACATTTCCGGTGGTCGGCTGGAAGATCTGACACCCCACAAGCCACTATGTACGCCTGAAATGCCTTTTCCCACTGGTGCCATGGGATGACAGGATGACCAGGAAAGCGCAGGAAAGCAGGTGGTGGTTGAAATCCCAGAACGCTCATTGTGGTGATACTGCAGAATTCAGCAGGAACGTCGCTCTTGCAGAGGTTGAAATCTCGTTGCAAATATGTTGTATTTAGAACATACAGAAATGATGCATTCGATGCCTTCAGATGATTTTCTTCATGCTCTGATTCCACGCGCTCATCCTCGTTCTTTCCTGTATACACCAAACGTATGCTGTCTTCAGCCCATACTGCAGAAGTGCTGTCTTCTGCACATCTGGTGCTGGTAAACTAACAAGTTCACCAGGACCAGATGAAGTTTTATACGTGTAGTTTGCTAATTCATGCGAGGAATAAAACTTAAAATAGTTGAACATTTCCAATAAAAGTTGGCAAGAAGTAAAGGTTCCATAAAGTTGGAAGATATCAATGACAGTAACATTGCTAAAGCTAGGAGAGAGCCCGATGCAGTTGAATTTGTTTAGGCTGAATAGTTCGACAAGTTGTGCTATGAAAGTGACGGAGAAAATGATCAATAAACAATCTTATGTTGGCAAGACATGAAAAACCTACTACCAGAAAGCATAGCTGGCTTCAGAAGAGGTAGATGCACAATTAACTGCGCTTTCAATTTGGTCACTGATGTGAAAACCAACGTACACAAGAAAACAACACTGTCGCTGTATTCCTTGATGTCCAACGAACATACGACACACTGAGCCACGTTAACGTTTTGGAAGGCCTGGCGTTGCAGGGATTTGGGCAAGATACTGCGTTGGATTGCTGACTTCCTGAAGCACCGGGAAATTTTTGTAGTTATGCAAGAAGGCCCAACATCAGAACATGTCTTCAACCAAGGAGTGCGACATGGCAGCATGCTAATCCCTACCTTCTTTAATGCAATCACGGCGCAGCTCCCGTATAATATTTAACCTAACATCAGATGTTCAAGATATGCTGCTGCTAATACAAGCGTATAGATGTCTGGTTTACCGTTTTTAGATGTCGAACGATCTTCACAAGAAGAATTAGAGTATGTAAACAATTTTCTAAGAAAAAAAGCCATGGCACTGAGTGTAGCGAAAACAGGCATTTTCATTAAAAAGACGTGAAGATTTCCAGATTATTGTGCTAAATCAGCCCATTCAAATGGTAAAAACGTACAGAGCCATAAGTGTGATTCATACTGGATACAAACATGGGCGCCTCATGTCCAGTCCCTTAAACAAAAAGTGAATCAAGCCAGTCAAATCCTCCAGCATCCCTGCGGGGCTAACTGGGTGGTACTACATAGTCACTATAAGACATACATGATGCGTTAATGCAACCCATCGTAAGTTACTCCCTGGCACTGCTGCACGAACTTCCAGCCTCCACTGAAAGAATACTTCACTTGTTATTGACAAGGAGCTTGAGGGTATGTTGGAGATTACAACGGTCAACTTTCAGTGCTTTATTGCAGGCAGAGGCTGGACAACCACTTTTGGCCGCACTCAAAGCTAAAGAAACATCCAGAATTTGATTTAGAATTTTCACGCAACCTGAAATTCATTAATTTTCTGGTGAACTAACACAAAGGACTGCAACGCTGCTACATTATAGTGCGTCATCATTCCAAGCAGTGGAACCAGGATTTAAACAAAGAAAACCCTCAAAACCACATTGGAAGCTGCCGAAGCGCAACGTTATCTGTGAAATAGATGGCATACGGAATAAAGCAAATATGGCACCTCTAGTTGCGGCACAGATGGTACCTCATCCTTTTCATATAATGCACAATGGAAAAACAAAGATATGTACAGACAGACTCTTCAATGAAGAAGCATCAGCTTGTGTGGTCTTTATGCCTGAATTTAAAAAATAAAATGTACACATTATAGCACAAATCTTCATCAACGACCGCAGAATCGGTGGCTATCTTTGAAGCGCTTAATTATCCGCGAGAAATTCGAGCCAAGAAAGTGGGGGATAAGCACGGATAGCTAACCTGCCTTTCAGGGAATCGAAAATGTGAGATCACTTCACCAAATTGGCGAAGTAGCACAATGTATTGCAAACTGTGGAATAGGCATCAGTGCAGGATCACAACACCTTATGCCAATGGACACTCAGTCACATTGGAATAAAGGGAAATGAAGAGGCTGGCAGCCTCGCTAAGAAAGCATTGAACGAAGGACGGCATTGCGCAATCCCTATGGGTGGTGCAGATATTCTACACTTCATAAAGCAAGGAGCTAATCATTGTTGGATGTAGAAGTGGTTTCATTGCCCAAAATATATGGGACAATAATTTATGAAGTTGATCCACACATAAATTTTTTCACAACGACAGATCTCACACGACACTTAGAGACAATAATACGTGGACTACGACAGAAAGTAGCATACATAAGCTGCTTCCTGCACAAAATACATAAATACAACTCCCCGGAATGCCATTGTGGTCATGCAAAAGATGTTCGCCATATTATTTTGGAGGGAGTCAAATACGCGAATGAAAGAGAAAAATTTAAGAACAAATTAGCGAAGTCGGACAGACGGTCTCTCACATTAAACAAATCACTCGGACTAAGCCTGAGATGTATCTTCAGAAAAAGGCGAACATCTTCCTGACAGACTTCTTAGTGGAGACCGTACTGGATAAGCGCCTGTGATAGACAGCCAGGGGTTGACATATATGAAATGATTTGTTAGTGCATATACGGACAGTAGAAAAGAAATGCGTGCGTGTCAGCATTTTATGACAGCGTGAACTGCTGCAAGAAAACTGTGCATTGGCATATTATTCAAACTGGTTTCAGTGTGCTATTTTGTTCTTATTGTTCCTTTTTGTTTTGTTTTTTTTGCAGGAGAAGTTATTTTTATGGAGTAGCCAAGGCAATATAGGCCTCAACCCCTCCAGAGCTAAACAGATAGAACAGAACAGAACAGAACGGGACATGCCACGAGAAAGGACGACGCAAGCTGCAGGTCCCTCTGAAGCAGCGCGCCTTCTTGAGTGATGGGAAGCCTCCCAGCGTGGCGGGGCTTCCGAAGATCAGAAGTGGGCCGTTCTGCGGGGCAGCGCCACCGCGGGTAAACTCGAAAGATGCTCATCTAACGGTTGGTCTATGGCAGCCTATATCCCCGGGCACTATCATTGTGTAAATCAACTTGCTTAAAACCTAGGAAATTTATCCAATTGATACCACGCGCTGTGGTAATTGTTGTAGTAATGTGAAAGTGTCAGTGAGGAACTGCAGACACCACACTGTTAAGCTCCAAGAGAAAATAAGGCATACTTTTCAAGGCGTCATTGACTATCACATGATTGTCATGCATGCGTGCATTGGCAATCTGGTATATAATACGCTAAAATAACTCACATTTTAAAATATACAATACATGCGGGGAAAACTGAATCAGGATAGGTGGTGTAACTCGCACACATCAAACCACACCTGAATGTGTCTATCTGCTATTGCAATCATTACAAAACGCGTGAACCGCATATATGTTCCTCATGCCATGCCATACCAAATTTGGTGCACAGGAGGTTTAACTATTTTTGGCCGCAGTTTAACTCTTTCATGACAAAAGTACATTTTCTGGGAGGGGAAGTATTCTTTTAAAAATGTTACACTTGTGCAGAAAATAATTCTCACAGAAGAAACAAATATTGGCAACGTTAGTTCAACACATATATGGAGGTGACCTCAGGTGACCTCCGGGCAGTAAGGGTCTCTTGATCACCTACAGCGAAAGGCCGCAAAGCAGTGCTGCTTTCTCTGCAATAGCAAAGGGGCATTTCGTGTAGCGCGCAATCATAACATTCCTGAGGGCCCTTCTATATATAGGGCAAAACAGCTTCATTAGAAAGAAAAAAAATAATATATTATAACCCTGCTTAGTGCCTTCCTGCATAGTGGTTACGCCGGGTAATCCACTTAGGCATGACGGCGTTAAGTGTATACTGATTGAGTACAGCTTTTCATTTCTAGATTTTTTAGTATTAGCAACTCCGCGACTTGTAGATCGATTCTAGCAAGATAATAAAGGCAAATAATAGCACATTTTCTATGGGAGCTTCATTCATGTTCCCGAACTAAAGGTTATCTGCTGGACTACGCGTAAGGTCAATATTACCGATAGCCAGTTCAGGAAAGTTCCAACATCGAAAATATATATTGCCGCGTACTGGACGGTGACTGGCCAGAAACCCCTTAGAGATGATAGTGTCACGCACTAGGAGCTCGAAAAAACGCATGAGGAGACGCAACTGTAAAAATCTCAGGCACAAAGAAGCACGTCTCCGCTTGCACAGGTTGCTCATCTTCGTCATCTTCGTTCACCGGCACAAAACTGGCTGACTGTTCACTGGCACAGAACACCAGGTGGCATAACTTCTCCTCCGAAGAGAGCATCGACAAGATGCTCAAAGGAAAGTTTGCATAGCAGTGGGTCGAAGTAGGCAACATAAACAAACAATAAACAAAGTAACGCACGAAAGAAAATGTGTCCTGGGCCCGACAATCAGAAATAAACGGCGTTCACTGTTCACATGAAGAGTTCACTGGCACACTAAGAAAATTTGCATCAGCGCGTAAAAATTGGTTTTAGGTGGACGACGTGTACAGTCTCTGAACGTGGTGACCTGCGCTGGGATGATGGTGAGCCTCCGTCTGGGACCAGTTCGTAGTTCACCTCGCTCACACGTATGAGTACTTTGTAAGGTCCAGAGTACTTCCTCAAAAGTTTCTCACTGAGACCTCGCTGCCTAGTGGGTGTCTAAACCTAAACTAGTGGCCCTCCGTTGCATACGTCGCACCGTTGGGCCGCGAGTGAGGGGTGGCCCGCTTTGAGGGTTCATAATTAACTTCTTGATGATGGTTGTTGTACCGCCGTGCGTCTGCGCACTGTTGAGTTCTGATGTGCACACGGGCCAGTTGACGGGCTTCCTAAGCATGCTGAATGTACTCATTGATTTCGGTGGATAATTGGTCAAGCTCGTCGATGTGCTCATACGGAATCATGGCGCCTAGCATAGTTCTGACATCTCGACCACAAACGTGCCGAAATGGCGTGAAGCGTGTAGTTTCCTGCGTTGCAGTGTTTTAAGCAAATGTTATGTACAGCAGAATGTCGCCTAACGTTTTGTGCTGCACATTCACGTACATTGAGATCACGTCGGCTAGCGTTTTGTTAAGCCTTTTTGTTAAACCATTACTCTTAGGGTGATATGCAGTGGTCTTTGGATGGGTTGTGTAACTCGGCCTGAAGTTATCATTCAAGAGCTTCGCTGTCAATTATGTCCCTCAATCAGTGATGATATATGACGTAAAGCCATGCCGTAGCACAATTAATGCATAAAAAACTGGCAACTTCAGATGTAGTCCCTCGTGGTAATGCCTTCCTTTCAGCGTGAAGCGTTAAGTAATCGGTTGCAACAATAAACCATTTGTTGTCGGTTGGAGACAAACGAAATGGGCCTAGGAGGTTCATTCCCACTTGAATAAACAGTGTACGTGGTAGATTAATCGATTGCAGATGGCCTGCAGGCTTTCAGGGTGGTGTCTTGCGACGCTGGCATTCACGGCATCTGTCTGCCTGTGTGTTTGACACAGGCAGACACTTTAGGTCAGTAGTAGAGTTCTCGCACCCGATCCATACTTTTCGAGCAGCCCAGATGGCCGGATGTGGGCTCGCAGTGGTAAGCTAATAAGACGTCATCGCGGAGGGCTTCAGGCATGATGACAAGATGAGATCTCTCACCAGCGCCGGTGTTCCTTCGGATAAGACGCCAATTCGAAGGCAAAAGGATGACAATGTTAGCAACATCGCACGAGGATTGGGTGCGGTGCCGTCTTCTAAGTGATCTATATTCATTCTTAGATCGACGTCATTTCAATCATGAGACATCACATCCGGCCCGCTGAAAGTTGTCTCGAAGGCTCCATCTTCTTCTGCGCTTGCACTGGCGGGTCGAAGAGGTGCTCGTGATAACGTGTCGGCATCTTCGTGCTTTTTGCCTGACTTGTAAACGATGGTGACATGAAATTCATGTAGGCGCAGACTCGATCGTGCTAATCATCCTGAAGGGTCTCGTAGATTGGTCAACCAGCACAAAGCATGATGATCAGTCACCACTTTAAATGGTCTTCAATGGTGATATGGCCTAAACTTTGTAATTGCTCAAATGACCATGAGGCATTCTTTTTCTGATGTCGAATAGTTAGATTCTGCGCCAGACAGTGTGTGACTTGCGTAGGTTATTACCTGTTCAATATCCACTTGTCTTTCTACCAAAATAGCTCCAAGACCAATATTGCTGGTATTAGTGCGTACCTATATGTCAGCATTTTTATTGAAGTAGCCGAGCACGGAAGGGGAAGAGAGCCGGTGCTGTAGTTCCGCAAAGGCAGTCTGCTCTTCATCAGCCCAGACAAATGGTGTGTCATCACGCGTGAGGCGAAATAGTGGCTCCACAATATTGGGGAAAGTTTCTATAAAGCACCGGTAATACGCGCACAGACCCACAAATCATCGAAGGCTTTTTGTGTCAGTTGAAGCTGGAAAAGCGGCGACGGCAGCAGTTTTATCAGGATCAGGTCGAACAACAACATCGCTCATGACGTGACCAAGAAACTTTAATTCATCGTAGCCGAAAAGACATTTCTCAGGCTTGAGTGTAAGATCGGCCGATCTAATGGCTTTGAGCACATTCCGAAGGCGAGAAAGATGCCCGTCAAACGTTTCTGAAAACACAACGACATCATCGTGGTAGACAATACAGCTTTTCCACTTGAGGTCTGCCAGGACGGTGTTCATCATTCGCTGGAATGTAGCTGGAGCAGAACAAAGGCCTAAAGGGAGCACTTTGAATTCATAAAGGCCATCTGGCGTTACACAAACGCTCTTTTTTGGTCATGTTCTTCGACCTTTGTTTGCTAATAACCACTCTTCAATTCGACGGACGAAAAATATTTCACGCGCCGCAGCCTGTCCAGAGAATCATCGACTCTGGGCAATGGGCACACGTCTTTCTTTGTGACATTGTTCAACTTCCACTAGTCAACACAAAAGCGAAGCATGGCATGTTTTTTTCACAAGAATGACTGGTAATGACCAACGGCTGCTTGAAGGCTGTATAATGCCATCCTGAAGCATTTCCTTAACCTGCGTTCAAATTGCGTGCCGTTCGGTTGGCGAAACGCGTTAAGTCTGCTGCCGTATGGGATGCGCGTCTTCGTAGGTGATAACACGGTGTTTCGTTATCGGTGTTTGACGTATATTGGAAAAACGTGCAAAGCATACGTGGAATACTAGCAACAGCTGGCTCAAACGCTGCTTGTTCGCTTCAAAAAGCGTTGGGTGTATGTCGACGCTGCGGAAAGGCGCTTCAGCAGTGCTGATCGCCTTGGAAGCAAAGCACTCGGTGACATTGGTGACTGGGCGGGCGTAGGCGATGACAGTTCCAGGAAAAAGGTGCCTGTGCTCGTAGATGAAGTTTGTGACAAAAACGTCCATGTTATCATCACGAAGTTGAACAAGGCTTCTCGCTACGCAGACACCCGGAGACAGCTGAAGCGAGTGATTGCTTTTCCCGTCTGCTTCACCGTGCATCATTCCGTCCCACGCCACCTGAACCACAACAGTTGCATGGGGTGGTAACATGATAGCGTTGTCGATGACGCGAAGAGAAACTCCGAAGTAGCTGGGGCCCTCGTAGGCTGTTGTGGCGTTTATGGTCGCGAAAGTCACTAGACGTCGTCGAATGTCGATTATAGCACCATGCTCCCTGAGAAAATTTATGGCAATATTCAGGTCTCGAGACACTGCCGGAGAACGCTGAAATTGGCAACAAATGTACAACCGCGGACTTGCAATTTTGCCGTGCACATACCGAGTGGCGTGACGATATGCCCGCCAGCTGTACGAATTGGCGTTTGGTTCCAAGGCGTCGTTACTTTCTTCCGAAGGGCGGCCAGTTTTCCGCTAATTATGGAATAGTCCACACCAGTGTCCACTAAAGCGCGGAATTCGCGACCATCTAGCAGAACATGAACATCTAAGGAAACTTTTCCGCAATCAGCCAGTGATGTCGTTGTCGATGTATCGTCAGTATCATCAGTCCACATCGATAGGGGGCCTTGAGCATGACCAGTCTGAGAGGCCTTGACCCCGAAGGTCGCTGTGGCTAGTTTCCCCGACGCTGGATAGGTGACCGGCCCTGCACCATGTCTGAATAAATGCGATGATAGGCGTGAACCGCCGCGGAGATGGAAAACACGAGTGGTGCCGAGGTGTCGATCCACGCTGCTGGGCAACGTAGTCCGCCATTCCCGGAGGCCGCTGGCCGAACCTAGGAACTGGGGAGTTGGTCGAAAAACCACGAAGTCTCAGCTCTCGATAAGTGCACTGTTGGTAGATGTGCCCAGGTTCGCCACAGTGATAGCAAAGAGGACATCGATCGGAGTCCCGTCCCACGTCTGAATTTCGCGGAATCGGTCGGCGGTCACTGAGGTACGAGCCTGCTTGGACTGCCTAAAGCATGGCTGGGGCTGTGGTATAAGGCGGAGTGAAATGTGGGGCTGGTTGGCGCAGAGTTTAATCTGCCGGAAGCATGGAAGGGGCGGTGAGGAGACGTGGAGCCAAAGGTGGTGCTGGCTGGAGCAGAGTTTGCGCACACGGCTTGCGAGGGAAGTCATTTAGGGGCCACGGCTCTGTCTGACAAGACGGTTCTCGTAGGGCCTGCTGAACTTCATCTCGCACGATGCGGGACAGAAAACTGACAGTGGGCGCCGAGGATACTGATAACTTCTGCAGTTTTTCGCGGATTACAGAGCGTGTGAGCTCTCAAAAGAAGTCAACGTGGCCCCCAAGAACGCCCAAGTAATCCGTAACAGAGGCAAAGTTCCCTTGTTGCTCCTACGTGTGGATCCGTTGCCGAAGCATGCTTTCAATCAGGACGGCTTCAGCAAGAAACTCTGACGTAGTCTTGAGGGGGCTGCGTACAAGACCACCGAACAACTGCTCCTTCACTCCACGCATCAAGTTTTGCACCTTCTTCTCTTCTGGCATGTGAGGGTCGGCTCATCGGAAACGACGCGTCATGTCCTAAACATGCATTGTTACGCCCTCAGTTGACATTTCCATACGGCACTGTAGTTCACGTTCAGCTAGCTTTCAGCGATCGGGGCTTGCATACGTTTCGGGAGGCCGGCGTTTGAAGTCCAACCATGACTTGAACACACCTGCCCAGTTTTCATGCCAAACACGCGCCCCGTCATTCAGACGAAGTAGACATGTCGGAGCTAGTCTGTGTAATCCCGCATGTTATGAGCGGCAACGAAGTTATAGTGGACTAGCCAATCCTCAACGTACTCATGGACATTACCATGAAAGGGATTCGGCGTTCGTGGTTTGAACAGCGTATAGTGCATTGGCGTTGCACCTTCCACACCGGCTGTGTTGGAGCCGCTTTTAATGGCGCTGCCTGGAGTTGTTGGGGCCGTCATCCTCTCTGATAGAAGTCTGAACTCAGGGTCCAGTCCACGGATCCTTGGGCTAGCACGGTGAACAGGCGTAACCACCGGTATGGGGCTGGAACTTCTTGTACTGGGAAGGGTTCAGTGTGTAGGGAGCCCAGCACCTCCACCAGTTGTCGCGTGCTAGGAGCTCGGAGAAACGTACGAGGAGACGCGATTGTCTAAATACCAGGCACAAAGATGGACTTCTCCACTGGCACGGGTCGCTCGTCTTCGTCTTCTTCGTTCACCAGCGCAGAACTGGCTCACTGTTCACTGGCACAGAACACCCATTGGCAATACCGAGGTACAAAAGAACACATCTTTACTCGTGCAAGCCTGAGTCGCGATGATGGTGATGATGAGAATGATGATATCCTATTGCTGATGGTGCTGTTTGGTGTGTTAGCGGTCGCTGAGAGTGAGCTACGAGTATGAAATTATTCGTCACTCCCTTATATCGTTGGCGCGCTCGTAGCCACCACACCATATTATGGATAACCAGCCTACTAACACCCTTCATGCTCGGATTACTACCAACTTCAGTGACATGGCACTCTGTGCTGACCAATTACAGCCCCTAATTTCTATATTCCTTAGCATTAGCCACTCATACGACCTGCTCTCTTTCACTATCAACGTAATTGGAAAAGCACATACTTTCATGTTTATGAAAATATGTCTTCTGCACCGTCTAGCGCACCTTGAGGCCCACCGCAGCCGGAAGAAAGTGAACGCCACACGTTGTATTGAAGCCCAAACGAAGTAGCGCCATCTATGGCAGATTCCAGAAAGTTTCCAGCAATGCACTAGTGAAAATCCGACATATGAAGCCCATGTGTTTTAGAGAAAAAAATGAACAAAAAGGTGCTTACTTGGAAGACCGCCGTTCTGGAAAGAGTGAAAGAGTTAAAAACGCGCAAGTTTAAAGCCTTGAAAAAATTCGTAAGGCATGCACACGGGTGTTGAGGTTCAGTGCTCTTCTTTGTATGGAAAACTAGAACATAGTAAAAGGTTCGATTGGCTTCGTTGAATACTCGCTCTCGCAGAGCGTGAAAGAGCGTAGACGCAGGAATATTTTTTATATTGTGACCAAACGTTTCACCCACGTCTTATGTTTCTTGAACCGTGCAAGCCGTTGACATGCTGGTCACGTTGACCTGGTCAACCGCGAAAACCTCTATATGCCCAGGAAATACCCACACTGATCCTGCCATTAAAGATCGTATTGGTGCTATGTTTCTCGTTGAAATTTAAGAGGATGATTTCCGCAGTGCTTTACATTGACAAAGAAACGAGCTATGGTTATGACACTGATAGCCATGGCACTGTTGATGATAAATGTACTACTTTTTTCAACAATTGTGAAATAGAAGTTTCCATTTTCTTTCTAGTGTGCTCAGTGTAATACTGTGAGCTTTGCGGAGTGCTAGTAGCTGCTCATTAGAAATCCATGGTTAGTGCTGGGAAAAGTTGTCAGCTCAGGCTAAGCGGTTTTAACGTTGACTACCGGCAATATAGCAGCAAATCTGCATTCTTTCTCGATCATCTGATTGAGTCATCTACGAGTTGGTACCAGGGAACTGCTTGCTTGTATATTTTACTAGAAATGTTGTCGAAGGTTTCGTAAAAGAAATTTAAAACAATCAGTACTTCAGAATTTTTTTCGTGAAGCAGGGGCATTCTGTATTTTCATTTTGTTAGGTGTTGATATTTGTAATCAATATACCTGAGGGTTTTGGCTGTAATGACGAAAAGTTCACAAGGCAAATATTAGATAGCAATTCACCACTGGTGCTGCTGCTGCACGCCGTCATTTGAATGACCCCTAAAGAAACATCTGAATATACACAGAAGCAGCACATTATCCTCTCCCGAAATTTTCTTTCTTTTACACGTGCGTAACACCAGCAGGGTTATGTATCTGCGGTGACTAGGATTCTCACTCTGAATTGTTACAGCTATATGAGTTATCATTTCTGAGTTGCCTCCTACCATAGCTTGTCTTGTAGTCGCATACCAATTCTGCATATTGTCGACTGTACACTCATATGCAATCTGTGAACTTCACTTCGCTAAACACGCTTACGGCTGCACGTGCATGCAGATCAGTTCACATTCGAAGAGCGGGAAATAGTAAGATGTTCAGCACTTAATGTAGACAGTCTACAGGAAATTTCTGAAGAAACAGGTAGCAATGATTACAAAGCGTTTGTAAAGAGGAAACCAATGGCGAGAAATAAACTGCTATTTATTTTGTTAACTAGCAGTGCTTGTGGAGCCCTTCAATATACAGTCTGAAAGGTTGGAAACACATATCCGACCATACTTTTGTCTGTGAGTTTATTGCAGATTTATGCGTTGTTCTGATGACTACTGTGATCTGGACAAACTTTACCAGTGTACCTTCACTAATAAAATTCTCCTTTCCTTGTAGAGTCATGCAAGTCAAGATGATATAGCGTATTTTACAGAAATGCATGTACACATTGAAAAAGAAAACAAACACAAACCAAGGTTCCAGGTGTATAAGACGTTTATTGTCCAGAGCTTCGAATACGGAATGGTTACGCCTTATTAGCGTTCTTATCATTCGGATGCGTAAATGCATCAATCTTCTGACTAGACGCAAAATAGAAAATTTGTTGCAATGTGCGTACGAAGCTATGGATTCTTTTTGTAAATACAGCTCAGTGTGAGCCAAGGTCTGATGACGGCGATGGGTCCAACTAGTGGTCCGTTACCGAAGGGCTCTGGCTGAACGTGCTGCAGTTGTCCAAGTTCGAGTACTGTTCATCAGCCATTCCTTCGTGGAATGAGAAAAAAATAGTTGCCTACAAATGCTCCCGAATCCTAATTTCCGCTCGAAAACAAAATAGCTTCGTAGCCCTTCGCGCTGTGCATTAGGATCGGCTCTCTGCAAATGAGTGAAATCCACACCAATCGAAGCCGAGGTACTGGAGACCAGCTTTAGAGAGATTGGATGCGTGACAAGGGGTTATAGTCTATTTACAACAATTTATTGTAATTAACACGTATTTATTAAACTTGTGATTGCACTGTCAATAATGATATACTTTTTCGTATAGTAACTTTAAATGAGAATTCATAATGCATATAATACCTAGCTACCGACAGGAGAAGCTCTCAAAAGGTTAAAAATTTAAGCTCGTGCTCAAATGCTCCACGTCAAACTTTTAAAACCCAGTACGTTCTTCAGCAATGTGATCGTTGGCAGCAGGATATTTTTGCCAAGGAGGAGAGGAGGAAAGGAAAGAAAGAGAGGTTGTAGTTCTTTCAAAAGTGACACAAAAATATGATAGCTCTAAAGAACGCCTATTTCACAATTGAATTACTCTGCGCGGCCATGGCTGCCTAATATAAAATATATTTGTTTTACATTATTATTTTGAAAGTTGCAGTGGTGCGACCTCTTTCATGTCGAAAGAGCATTTGAGTGGCAAAACTAATTGGTCTCTCTAAATGAGCACGCCATGTCATTAAGAAGTGGGGTTCTTTTATAGCTCATGTTCTCCAGCCCTTGTAAACTCATCTGAAACTTGTTATGATCGGTGTGTCTGATTTACCTTCAATAAAGGCAAATAGCGCGAACGATAGAGTTGTAAGTTTTGTCGCGACACGTGGCTCGGTAAATTTTGAGATTGACGCCGTTTATGGGTATCTTTGCGACATCCTTGCTGGTGGTGTTAGACTGTAAAAAACGATCAAGTGAAAATGTAGACAGGAAGATTTCTCATCAGAGGAGGGATAAACAGCTTAGACATTGTGGTAGACTTAAACAGTACATTGAAATGGGAATATATGATGAAACCTGCGTAGTGCGAGTGATTTAAAAAATCAACTCAAACATACGTCCCATCGGGAAACTTAAGTAAGGCACTCGTTTCAAATGGTTGGTTGAGAGGGAGACTGTTGCCACTGTTGAGGGAAACAAAGTACACCGATACACCGAAGAAAAAATGCTTGGAAATAGAACGACCTTTAGGTGAAACGCTGTTTTTTCTCCATTTTAGGACTTTTCTTTTGTCAGTGCGTCTTTTCTTCCTATATGTTTCATCTTGAGCGGATAGGTTTGCGTCAATCTGTTAACTTCAACTGTTGGCGCTGTAATGCAGAACGACAGGCAAATGCTTAACATAAACAAGGTATAGTTGAGGGTAACGTTTGCCGACCACAGTCATTGGCTTATACTAGACTTGAGTAAGTTTAAATCAGTTATTTAGGCACAATTCCACTAGGGCCTATGCTAGGGGCAACATCGTCACTGCCTAATGTTCCCAAAGGCATGGCGTAGGCTATGCTTCCATAAATACACGTCCCAACAAAAGGTTTATCAAAACTGGAGTCAAAAATGTTCACGAGAACTCTCTTGATAATTTGAAGCTTTATAAGAGCTTACGCATGTAGCAACATTATTCACAAGCTGGCCGCAAATGTCTAGGCTGTGTAAAATACGGCATAAGTGCCTGACATTTGCTAAGTTGCATTGAAAAAATAATTAAGGATATTCATAATGAAGACATACCGAAAAAGAGCCCTATTCATTTCTTCGAAATACTGCAGAAAACAAGTAAAAAATGGTATTTAAATTTTTAAAGCAAGTTATCGAAGGGATTTTGTTGGCGCTCATGACTAATAATAAGTAGCCAGACTGAGAGGTATATATCACGTCGGCTACCTCAAAATGATTACAGTGGAGTAGTAACATACAGCAAGCATCGTTTTAATGCATTTGTGCGAGTTCGTGGTACACCAAGCCTTCATATAGAGAATAACTAATTTCAGCCCTATTCAAACTAGCTTGTGAATTTAATAAATTTAACCTCTTGACAAAATTGTATTGCCGCAGTTCTATCTATTCAGTGGGTTCTATTTTTGTTCACCTTTAAAGAGTTGCGAGAAACGTGTAATTAATTATTACGTAGGTTTTAACGTCCCAAAACCACCATATGAATGTGAGAGACGCCGCAGTGGAGGGCTCCGGCAATTTCGACCATCTGGTGTTCTTTAACGCGCACCCAAATTTGAGCACACGAGCCGACAGCATTTTGGCCTCCATATAGAATGCAGCCGCCGCGGCCGGAATTCGTTCCCGTGGCCTGTGAGTCAGCAGCCGTGTACCTTAGCCACTAGGCCACTGCAGCAGGGCTCGCTGAAAAAGTACTATCTAAAAAGTAATGGTAACGGCAGTGCACATAGCTGGCGCTGTTTAATAGTAAATTCATTCTTCTACAAAATAAGACGTGTGCGAACAGGAAAAGTAACATTTCTTGCCTAGTGGTGCTAATCAAGCTGAAGGACTTAAAGTAGGGCAATTTGAAGCAGGACTCTTACAGTAGGTGTATGAGCACTTAGCGGCTAAGAAAAGGGTGGGAAATATTAGTAAGTCTTGCATTTCTGAATAAAAAGAGTTCTGTCTCGCTGAACAAGTATGGTTATGCATTTGCCGCTAGAACTTACCGCTCCTAAGAGGTTGCGCATTCGCGCTTGGTTTTTTCCGCCAACATCAAGTCGGCGCTCGTGATGGCGATTGTATTGCCCTCTTATTTGAGATCCTTGGCCTTGTTCATCTCTTTGGCTGCCACCACCCGCTCGTCCAAGTAGCAAGCGCCCACCGGATCCACTTCCATCACTTTCAGCACTACCGACGTGACCGGAAGCTCTTGAAGGCGCGCGTACACCAAGTCCTCGTCTTTCAGCTCTTTTCATGCCATCGTCATCCGGAAATTGTGATTGTTCAGTTTTCTGGCTTTCAGTATCTTCGTGAGGGCCAGAATACATTTCGAAATCAGGCGGTCGCTGGCTCTGAAAGTCGGTATCCACCCCATCATTTGTTTCTGTACTTCGTAGAGAGGTAGCGTAGCGTCCACTGGGCGTGTCTTCTTTACTGACCTGACCATCATGCGAGGAGCGAGGCAGTGACGGCATGGAGAGTTGCACTTCATTAGCTCCTCGTCGAACTTCACTATCACCTAGTGAAGCTTGTTCAGTGCCACCTAGTTGCGCTGCTGTGTCAATGGTGCCGTCATCTATGAGCTGTGCTGGTTGCGCATTTGTGTCGTCGGTATCGCCTCGTCCAACTGAGTAAAGTTCATCATCACTTCGAGTCGGTACTCCTGAAAAATAAAAATATTAACTCTGAATGACGTAGGCATGTGCTGACTTGCCACAGGTGGTTGGTAATAAAGAACAATGTCATGGCTGTAGAAAGCGGTCTACCAAGCTGTTTTTCAGTATAAACTTCATTACTTGTTTTATTATGGTCGTGTTTACTTTAACTATTGTATATTTAGATAAAATTGCTGCGTTCGTGATCTATATAACTTTATATATCATTGACGTTCTTAACAAACGCATAGATAACATTGAAAAAAAGACAGTAAGTTGTTTACGCGCTCTTTACAAAACGTGTAAAAATATTTATTTCGCTAAAAACTCTTCTCCCTTAACCACTTTTTTGAATGTCAACTGACTCACAGTTCGACGAAGTCTGAAAAGCTATATAAGCTTCCCACATAGTTTCAAATACATGAAACTATTTCAAGTGCATGCGGTTAATTGACCAGGTGCCCTCTTATTTTAAAGTCATAGCAATAATTATTTTTTTACTTTGACACAACCCTCTCCTACAAAGTCCTAAGACAGCTGCGTCAATGAAATGCGCATATAAGAGCTTAAGCCAA
>NW_027465157.1:40000-42438 GCF_043290135.1 Rhipicephalus microplus | reverse complement strand
TTTTGGAATACGAGGTAATGATTAAGAGGGACGGACGGGGGCATTCGTATTGCGGCGCTAGAGGTGAAATTCTTGGACCGTCGCAAGACGAACTACTGCGAAAGCATTTGCCAAGAATGTTTTCATTGATCAAGAACGAAAGTCAGAGGTTCGAAGGCGATCAGATACCGCCCTAGTTCTGACCATAAACGATGCCAACCAGCGATCCGCCTGAGTTACTCAAATGACTCGGCGGGCAGCTTCCGGGAAACCAAAGTATTTGGGTTCCGGGGGAAGTATGGTTGCAAAGCTGAAACTTAAAGGAATTGACGGAAGGGCACCACCAGGAGTGGAGCCTGCGGCTTAATTTGACTCAACACGGGAAAACTTACCCGGCCCGGACACTGGGAGGATTGACAGATTGAGAGCTCTTTCTTGATTCGGTGGATGGTGGTGCATGGCCGTTCTTAGTTGGTGGAGCGATTTGTCTGGTTAATTCCGATAACGAACGAGACTCTAGCCTATTAAATAGGTGCGGGGTTCCCAGCACCTTACAACCTTCTTAGAGGGACAAGCGGCTCCTAGCCGCACGAAACAGAGCAATAACAGGTCTGTGATGCCCTTAGATGTCCGGGGCCGCACGCGCGCTACACTGAAGGAAGCAGCGTGTCTTTATCCCTGTCTGAAAAGACTGGGTAACCCGTGGAACTTCTTTCGTGATTGGGATAGGGGCTTGCAATTGTTCCCCTTGAACGAGGAATTCCCAGTAAGCGCGAGTCATAAGCTCGCGTTGATTACGTCCCTGCCCTTTGTACACACCGCCCGTCGCTACTACCGATTGAATGATTTAGTGAGGTCTTCGGACCGATGTCCGGCGCGGCCTTTCGGTTGCGCCGGTCTGTTGGAAAGATGACCAAACTTGATCATTTAGAGGAAGTAAAAGTCGTAACAAGGTTTCCGTAGGTGAACCTGCGGAAGGATCATTAACGGATTGTGAAGGGTGAGCGCCTCAGCTGCGTCTGCGCCCGACACTTTCTGCCGCTGACCCCGTTTGGACGCGGGGTCGGCTTTTCCCCACGGGGCTGCCTGAATGTGGAGCGGCACCCCGTGACAAATTGTTGCGCCCAGCGGACGCCAACACCGCGACCTTGGACGGTCGGCCAGGTGGCGGACGCGGGTACAAACGGCGCAACGCACTCATAGGTCGGCTTTCGACCCGCCACTGCACCGTGGCTCGAAGCGCTCGAAATGCGCGACCCGACCGCTGCGGGACCGCCTAGTACTGTAAACAGGAGCGGCGGAGCGCGAACGGCGAGTCGTGGTTACGTCGGTAGAAGGCGAGGCTGCGCGTTCCCGAAACGCCAGCCGAGTGCCCTCCCGACCGTTCGAGCGTGCAAGAACGAGACCCGACAATCGCGCGGCGACTGCCAAGTACGAGAGGAACGGCACAAGCGTCGGCGGTCGGTCAAGGAACTGGCGATGTGACGGGTCCGCTGTGCACCAGTGCATACCGTCCCGCCGTCCGCGGCAAGCGCCTCCGCGTCCTCGGGTGACGGAGGCTGCCGGTCGGTTCTTGCAGGCGAGGGATCTCGCTGGCACCGGTTCGCGTTGACGCGCGGCCGGTCATGGCACGGCGATGCGACGGCCGAGGTGCGCAGTACTCGATGGAGGAACCGCACGCTCCGATGACCGTCCCGCCCTCCGCGGCGTATGCGTACCGACCGTAATGGTTGCAGCAGCGCCGGCCGGCTTTTGAATTCGCCACACGAAACACGGTGCGAGATCGCGGTTAGGGGAGCGTCGACGTTGCCAGGCGTTTTGCTTGCTGCCGAGGGAAAGGCGGCACGGCCACGTCGCGCTCGTCGCGATTAGCGGGTCTGCGCGCTTTGGGAAGGTGCCGCAACGACTTGCCGAAAGAGGAAGCACGGAAGAACGAGGGACTTGGACGTCCCGACAATTGAACGCACTTGCGGCCAGGCCCTTGCTGGCTTCGTTCTTCCGCCTCGAGTAGGCTCGTACGCGGCTCCGGCGCCGAAAGTGGTCCTTGGCACCGACTTCGGTGGACGTGGGAAGTGCCGCGCAAGTACGGCGCGCCTGGCTCCACCTGTTGGCTAAAGTAGGCAGCCGGATCGGCATTTTGGTGTGCGGTGGCAAACCGTGGATGCGAAAAAAGCTTGTGCGATTTCGTGGAACAAAAAGCGGGGGTCCCCCTTTTTATGCGGAGGAGACCGACCCGCCCGCCGTGGTGAACCGCGACGCCACGGTAAAAACGGGAGAGGCTTGTCGATGGGACCGTGCATCCCGCGCTCCACGGAGGCCGGGAGGCGGCCGCCCGAGGAAATGTGTAGCCGTCGAGGCCCGCATCTGCGTGCACTCTTATCCAAATGGGTGTACCGCAGGCATTTTCTGGTTAGGCGGGCCAATGAGAGCGAGCACACAACGATACCTACGGGTCCGGC
>NW_027465157.1:20000-32500 GCF_043290135.1 Rhipicephalus microplus | reverse complement strand
GCGCCGCCCCGGCTGACGCGGTTTTTGCCGCCCCGGCTGACGCAGTTCGGACTTAGCACTTTTCGGCTGTGCCTGGCTGGCGGCCCACTCACTCGATCGCCATGTCTGTTTGCCACAGTTTTCCCGGTGGTGCCGCACCCGGGCTCGCCCCGGCTGACGCGGTTTCGTGCCGCCCCGGCAGACGCGGTTTTCGCGCCGCCCCGGCTGACGCGGTTTCGTGCCGCCCCGGCAGACGCGGTTTTTTGCCGCCCCGGCAGACGCGTTTTTTTTTTCTTTCGCCCCGGCTGACGCAGTTTTCGCGCCGCCCCGGCAGACGCGGTTTTCGCGCCGCCCCGGCAGACGCGGTTTTTTGCGCCGCCCCGGCTGACGCAGTTCGGACTTGGCACTTTTTGGCTGAGCCTGGCTGGCGGCCCACTCACTCGATCGCCATGTCTGTTTGCCACAGTTTTCCCGGTGGTGCCGCACCCGGGCTCGCCCCGGCTGACGCAGTTTTCGCGCCGCCCCGGCTGACGCGGTTTCGTGCCGCCCCGGCAGACGCGGTTTTTTGCGCCGCCCCGGCTGACGCGGTTTTTTGCCGCCCCGGCTGACGCAGTTCGGACTTGGCACTTTTCGGCTGTGCCTGGCTGGCGGCCCACTCACTCGATCGCCATGTCTGTTTGCCACAGTTTTCCCGGTGGTGCCGCACCCGGGCTCGCCCCGGCAGACGCGTTTTTTTTTTTTCTTTCGCCCCGGCTGACGCAGTTTTCGCGCCGCCCCGGCTGACGCGGTTTCGTGCCGCCCCGGCAGACGCGGTTTTTTGCGCCGCCCCGGCTGACGCGGTTTTTGCCGCCCCGGCTGACGCAGTTCGGACTTAGCACTTTTTGGCTGAGCCTGGCTGGTGGCCCACTCACTCGATCGCCATGTCTGTTAGCCACAGTTTTCCCGGTGGTGCCGCACCCGGGCTCGCCCCGGCTGACGCAGTTTTCGCGCCGCCCCGGCTGACGCGGTTTCGTGCCGCCCCGGCAGACGCGGTTTTCGCGCCGCCCCGGCTGACGCGGTTTTTGCCGCCCCGGCTGACGCAGTTCGGACTTAGCACTTTTCGGCTGTGCCTGGCTGGCGGCCCACTCACTCGATCGCCATGTCTGTTTGCCACAGTTTTCCCGGTGGTGCCGCACCCGGGCTCGCCCCGGCTGACGCAGTTTTCGCGCCGCCCCGGCTGACGCGGTTTCGTGCCGCCCCGGCAGACGCGGTTTTCGCGCCGCCCCGGCTGACGCGGTTTCGTGCCGCCCCGGCAGACGCGGTTTTTTGCCGCCCCAGCTGACGCAGTTCGGACTTAGCACTTTTTGGCTGAGCCTTGCTGGCGGCCCACTCACTCGATCGCCATGTCTGTTTGCCACAGTTTTCCCGGTGGTGCCGCACCCGGGCTCGCCCCGGCAGACGCGTTTTTTTTTTTCTTTCGCCCCGGCTGACGCAGTTTTCGCGCCGCCCCGGCAGACGCGGTTTTCGCGCCGCCCCGGCAGACGCGGTTTTTTGCGCCGCCCCGGCTGACGCGGTTTTTTGCCGCCCCGGCTGACGCAGTTCGGACTTGGCACTTTTTGGCTGAGCCTGGCTGGCGGCCCACTCACTCGATCGCCATGTCTGTTTGCCACAGTTTTCCCGGTGGTGCCGCACCCGGGCTCGCCCCGGCTGACGCAGTTTTCGCGCCGCCCCGGCAGACGCGGTTTCGTGCCGCCCCGGCAGACGCGGTTTTTTGCGCCGCCCCGGCTGACGCGGTTTTTTGCCGCCCCGGCTGACACGGTTCGGACTTTGCACTTTTCGGCTGTGCCTGGCTGGCGGCCCACTCACTCGATCGCCATGTCTGTTTGCCACAGTTTTCCCGGTGGTGCCGCACCCGGGCTCGCCCCGGCAGACGCGTTTTTTTTTTTTTTTTCTTTCGCCCCGGCTGACGCAGTTTTCGCGCCGCCCCGGCTGACGCGGTTTCGTGCCGCCCCGGCAGACGCGGTTTTTTGCGCCGCCCCGGCTGACGTGGTTTTTGCCGCCCCGGCTGACGCAGTTCGGACTTTGCACTTTTTGGCTGAGCCTGGCTGGCGGCCCACTCACTCGATCGCCATGTCTGTTTGCCACAGTTTTCCCGGTGGTGCCGCACCCGGGCTCGCCCCGGCAGACGCGTTTTTTTTTTTTCCTTCGCCCCGGCAGACGTGGTTCCCCCCCCCCCTCCGTCTTTCTTTTTGTTTTTTTTTTTCGCCGCGGCTGAAGTGGATTTTTCGGTGCCTCGACGCCCCGGTAGTCGCGGTTTTTCCGTTTCCGCACGGCCCCGGCTGACGCTGCTCGGTCACAGTCGCCTTTTGTGGTGATTGCAGACTTCTTGAGCGCGGGTGTTTTTTTTTTTTTGTTGTTGTTGTTGTTTTATTACGCATTCGCTCCAGCAGACGCTGTTTAGACTTTTTGTTTCCTCTTTTATCCTGCGACGAGGTGACGAGGTTTATTCGGTGCCCCGCCGCCCCGGCTGAAGTGATTTTTCCTGTCCCGTGCCGCCCCGGCTGACGCGGTTGGGACTTCGCGTTTGTTCGGCCGCCACGGGTTTTGGCGCACTCGCTCGGTTGCTTGTTGTTGCCACTTGTTGCGAACCCAGGTTTCTTGAGCGAGCGCGGGCGTTTTTTCTTCCTTTCTTTCTTTGTTCTATGTGTTAGCGAATCGGCCTTTAATATCACACGAGGACTCACAACCAACAATTTTCAGTTTGAAGTGTAAAAAATCTGCAGGTGTTGACGTAACTGACTTGCCCCGTACCCTTGAGTACATCCATGAAGTTCTCGTAGTACTACTAAATCGCATTATTCCAAGTGGAGAAATTCCCATAAACTTGCAAACCTCTACACGAAAATCGGTGCGCGTGATAAAGTTGAAAATTATCGTCCGATATCAAATGTGCCTTCTATAACACAAATTCTAGGAAAAAAAAAAAAAAAACACTTGTTCGCCGTTTTCTGCGCCGTGACTGGCAGCACTCCGGCGAAGCGAAACGGGGTCGATTCGAGCACGATATCGGCGTCTTTCGACGTGCTCGCCGGCGACCGTCGCACGAGTACGTCGCACGAGCGCGTCTGCCGGGGCGCCGTTTGCGAAGCCGACGCAAAAGTGGGAACCGCCGCTCGGATGATCGCCGCTTTCGGCAGAGTGAGTGTTGGCACTCCGGGGAAGCGAAACAGCGTGAATGCGCCCACGAAATCGGCGTATTTTGAAGTGCCCGCCGGCGACCGTCGCACGAGTACGGTAAACCGCGTCAGCCGGGGCGTAGTTCGGGACGCCGACGAAAAAGTGGGAAGCGCAACTCGGATCTTCGCCGTTTTTGCAGGAGTGAGTGGCGGCCCTCCTGCGAGACCAAGAAGCATCGATTCGTGCACGAATTCGGCGCCTTTCGACGTGATCGCCGGCGACCGTCGCTCGAGTAGGGCAAACCGCGTCTGCCGGGGCGGGCTTCGGGACGCCGATGCGAAAGTGGGAAACGCTGCTCGGATGTTCGCCGTTTTTGGCCGAGTGAGTGCTGGCACACGGGCGAAGCCAAACGGGGCCGATTACGGCACGATATCGGCGTCTTTCGACGTGCCCGCCGGCGACCGTCGCACGAGTACGGTAAACCGCGTCAGCCCGGGCGGAGTTCGGGACGCCGATGCGAAAGTGGAGAACGCCGCTCGGATCTTCGCCGTTTTTGGAGGAGTGAGTGGCGGCACTCCGGAGAAGCCAGGGAGCGCCAATTAGCGCACGATATCGGCGTCTTTCGACGCGCTCGCCGGCGACCGTCGCACGAGTAGGGCAAACCGCGTCTGCCGGGGCGGGGTTTACGACGCCGACGCAAAAGTGGGAACCGCCGCTCGGATGTTGGCCGTTTTTGGCAGAGTGAGTGCTGGCACTCCGGCGACGCGAAAGAGCGCGAATGCGCCCACGAAAGTGGCGTATTTGGACGTGCGTGACGGCGACCGCTGCAGGAGTACGAAAAACCACGTCAGCCGGGGCGAGCGACACACGGCGGTCTGGGTGCTTATCGCTGCTATTATAGGGGCACCCCGGCAGACGCAGAAAAAAAAAAAAAAATTTTCGACCTTCTTTTTTGCTGGTCGAGCTCGGGTAACCCAGGTCGCAATGGGAGCCGCGCACGAAAGCGGCGTCGCGAGACGCGTTCGCGGTCGCTAGTCGCACGAGCTCGGCAACCGCGTCAGCCGGCGCGGAGTTCGGGATGCCGACGGCTAAGTGGGTACCGCTGCTCGGATGTTCGCCGTTTTTGGCCGAGTGAGTGCTGGCACTCCGGTGAAGCCAAGGAGCGCCAATTCGTGCACGATATCGGCGTCTTTCGACGTGCCCGCCGGCCACCGCCGCACGAGTACGGCAAACCGCGTCTGCCGGGGCGGGGTTCGCGACGCGTACGCAATAGTGGGAACCGTCGCTCGGATGTTCGTCGTCTTTGGCCGAGCGAGTGCTGGCACTCCGGCGAAGCGAAACGGGGCCGATTCGGGCACGATATCGGCGTATTTCGACGTGCTCGCCGGCGACCGTCGCACGAGTACGGCAAAGCGCGTCTGCCGGGGCGAGGTTTGCGACGCCGACGAAAAAGTGGGAAGCGCCGCTCGGATCTTCGCCGTTTTTGCAGGAGTGAGTGGCGGCCCTCCTGCGAGACCAAGAAGCATCGACTCGCGCACGATATCGGTGTCTTTCGACGTGCCCGCCGGCCACCGCCGCACGAGTACGGCAAACCGCGTATGCCGGGGCGGGGTTGGCGACGCCGACGCAAAAGTGGGAACCGCCACTAGGATGTTCGCCGTTTTTGGCAGAGTGAGTGCTGGCACTCCGGCGAAGCGAAAGAGCGCGAATGCGCCCACGAAAGTGGCGTGTTTGGACGTGCTTGACGACGACCACCGCAGGAAAACGAAAAACCACGTCAGCCGGGGCGAGCGACCCATGGCGGTCTGGGTGCTTATCGCTGCTATTATAGGGGCACCCCGGCAGACGCAAAAAAAAAAAAAAAAATTTTTTTCGACATTCTTTTTTGCTCGTCGACCTCGGGTGACCCAGGTCGCAGTGGGAGCCGCGCACGAAAGCGGCGTCGCGAGACGGCTTCGCGGTCGCTAGTCGCACGAGCTCGGCAACCGCGTCTGCCGGGGCGGAGTTCGGGACGCCGACGGCTAAGTGGGAACCGCCGCTCGGATGTTCGCCGTTTGTGGCCGAGTGAGTGCTGGCACTCCGGCGAAGCCAAACGGGGCCGATTCCGGCACGATATCGGCGTCTTTCTACGTGCTCGCCGGCGACCGTCGCACGAGTACGGCAAAGTGCGTCTGCCGGGGCGGGGTTTGCGACGCGTACGCAATAGTGAGAACCGTCGCTCGGATGTTCGTCGTCTTTCGCCGAGCCAGTGCTGGCAATCCGGCGAAGCCGAACGGAGCCGATTCGGGCACGATATCGGCGTCTTTCCACGTGCTCGCCGGCGACCGTCGCACGAGTACGGTAAACCGCGTCAGCCGGGGCGGAGTTCGGGACGCCGATGCGAAAGTGGGAAGCGCCGCTCGGATCTTCGCCGTTTTTGGAGGAGTCAGTGGCGGCACTCCGGTGAAGCCAAGGTGCGCCAATTCGCGCACGATATCGGCGTCTTTCGACGTGCCCGCCGGCCACCGTCGCACGAGTACGGCAAACCTCGTCTGCCGGGGCGGGGTTTGCGACGCCGACGCAAAAGTGGGAACCGCCGCTCGGATGTTCGCCGTTTTTGGCAGAGTGAGTGCTGGCACTCCGGCGAAGCGAAAGAGCGCGAATGCGCCCACGAAAGTGGCGTGTTTGGACGTGCTTGACGACGACCACCGCAGGAAAACGAAAAACCACGTCAGCCGGGGCGAGCGACCCATGGCGGTCTGGGTGCTTATCGCTGCTATTATAGGGGCACCCCGGCAGACGCAAAAAAAAAAAAAATTTTTTTCGACATTCTTTTTTGCTCGTCGACCTCGGGTGACCCAGGTCGCAGTGGGAGCCGCGCACGAAAGCGGCGTCGCGAGACGGCTTCGCGGTCGCTAGTCGCACGAGCTCGGCAACCGCGTCTGCCGGGGCGGAGTTCGGGACGCCGACGGCTAAGTGGGAACCGCCGCTCGGATGTTCGCCGTTTGTGGCCGAGTGAGTGCTGGCACTCCGGCGAAGCCAAACGGGGCCGATTCCGGCACGATATCGGCGTCTTTCTACGTGCTCGCCGGCGACCGTCGCACGAGTACGGCAAAGTGCGTCTGCCGGGGCGGGGTTTGCGACGCGTACGCAATAGTGAGAACCGTCGCTCGGATGTTCGTCGTCTTTCGCCGAGCCAGTGCTGGCACTCCGGCGAAGCCGAACGGAGCCGATTCGGGCACGATATCGGCGTCTTTCCACGTGCTCGCCGGCGACCGTCGCACGAGTACGGTAAACCGCGTCAGCCGGGGCGGAGTTCGGGACGCCGATGCGAAAGTGGGAAGCGCCGCTCGGATCTTCGCCGTTTTTGGAGGAGTCAGTGGCGGCACTCCGGTGAAGCCAAGGTGCGCCAATTCGCGCACGATATCGGCGTCTTTCGACGTGCCCGCCGGCCACCGTCGCACGAGTACGGCAAACCTCGTCTGCCGGGGCGGGGTTTGCGACGCCGACGCAAAAGTGGGAACCGCCGCTCGGATGTTCGCCGTTTTTGGCAGAGTGAGTGCTGGCACTCCGGCGAAGCGAAAGAGCGTGAATGCGCCCACGAAAGTAGCGTATTTGGACGTGCTTGACGGCGACCGCCGCAGGAGTACGAAAAACCACGTCAGCCGGGGCGAGCGACCCACGGCGGTCTGGGTGCTTATCGCTGCTATTATAGGGGCACCCCGGCAGACGCAGAAAGAAAAAAAAAAATGGGGACATGGCGTGCGTCACCGTGCGGCTTCGCAGCGTTGCCGAAGTCGCCGAGCCCTTCGACTGAGCCGAACGGCGGACAGGGAACGTTGGTCGGCCGTTCTAACCTGTCGGTGCCACGCCGAGACGTCGTTAAGGAAAACCGCGTCGTGGGCCTCTACGACGCCGTCGAGTCGTTGTACGTTTGGTGTCCAGCGTGTCGGCGGCGAGTAGCGGACACGTCGTTCACGACTTCGGTCTTTCGCAGTCGACGCGAACTTGCGGAGAGTCGTGGTGCCTCACGTTTTCGGCAGAAACCGCGGCGGAATTTTCCCGTGCGTGCGCGCACGACCTCGGTGCTGTGCCGTCAGCGTAGTGTTGCACAAACTCGTGGCCTACCCAAGGTGCGGTACGTTTGCGGCCGTATCCTCGGTGGGAATTTCGTGAGTAGGGTCGCAAATTCTACGACCTCGGCGGGTTTGAGAGCGACGTAGACTTGTGGCACGCTCAACATGCCACACGTTTCGGGGCACACCCGCGGTGAAATTTTCTCGAGTACGCTCGTATTAGGGCCCAAGGAGGTCTGGGTACTTATCGCTGCTATTATGTGGGGGTTCTCGTGAGCGGCGTACGCGAAAGCGACCGGGTGTCTGATATGCGGCGGGCTTCGGCCTCGTCAAGCGTGTCCTCGGGTCTGCTCCAGGGGAATCCACGGCAGTCGTCTGCAGCCTCATCCGCTTGATGCGTTAGGGGCTGGTTGTCGGACGGTGCCGTTTTACCACGATATCGAGGTGTGTTCCGTGTCGTCCTCGGGCGATTCAGATGCGAAAGCGCCGAAGACGCGGGCGTGACCCGTCGTCTGGCGGCTTTGCAGTCTCGGCTCCGTTGCTAGTTCCGGCCGGTCCACCGACAGTGCAGCGGGCTTGGGCAACCCGCACGGCGCGACCGAGTCGATGCAACGAAAAAGAGCGAGCATGAACGTGCTTCTTGCCGCACGGCTCCCACTCGTCTTTCGGGAAGGTTGTGCCGTAGCGAGCTCGAACGCCGTCATCTCGGAGTGCAAAATAAGCGTGTTGGGGCGCCTGAAGGTGGCCTCCGCCGCACACAGACTGCGTCCGGCCCGCCGAGGGCGAGGACGGACGCGCAGTCGAACGATTACCTGGTTGATCCTGCCAGTAATCATATGCTTGTCTCAAAGATTAAGCCATGCATGTCTAAGTACATGCCGAAATAAGGCGAAACCGCGAATGGCTCATTAAATCAGTTATGGTTCCTTAGATCGTTTCTTCCTACTTGGATAACTGTGGCAATTCTAGAGCTAATACATGCAGTGAGCCTGGAGCCCTTTGGGTAACGGGTGCTTTTATTAGACCAAGATCGATCGGGTTTCGGCCCGTATTGTGTGGTGACTCTGGATAACTTTGTGCTGATGGCATGGCCACGAGCCGGCGACGTTTCTTTCAAGTGTCTGCCTTATCAACTTTCGATGGTAGGTTACTTGCTTACCATGGTTGTTACGGGTAACGGAGAATCAGGGTTCGATTCCGGAGAGGGAGCCTGAGAAACGGCTACCACATCCAAGGAAGGCAGCAGGCGCGCAAATTACCCACTCCCGGCACGGGGAGGTAGTGACGAAAAATAACAATACGGGACTCTTTTGAGGCCCCGTAATTGAAATGAGTACACTCTAAATCCTTTAACGAGGATCAATTGGAGGGCAAGTCTGGTGCCAGCAGCCGCGGTAATTCCAGCTCCAATAGCGTATACTAAAGCTGCTGCGGTTAAAAAGCTCGTAGTTGGATCTCAGTTCCAGACGAGTAGTGCATCTACCCGATGCGACGGCTCGGACTGAACATCATGCCGGTTCTTTCTTGGTGCACTTCATTGTGTGCCTCGAGATGGCCGGTGCTTTTACTTTGAAAAAATTAGAGTGCTCAACGCAGGCGAGTCGCCTGAATAAACTTGCATGGAATAATAGAACAAGACCTCGTTTCTGTTCTGTTGGTTTTTGGAATACGAGGTAATGATTAAGAGGGACGGACGGGGGCATTCGTATTGCGGCGCTAGAGGTGAAATTCTTGGACCGTCGCAAGACGAACTACTGCGAAAGCATTTGCCAAGAATGTTTTCATTGATCAAGAACGAAAGTCAGAGGTTCGAAGGCGATCAGATACCGCCCTAGTTCTGACCATAAACGATGCCAACCAGCGATCCGCCTGAGTTACTCAAATGACTCGGCGGGCAGCTTCCGGGAAACCAAAGTATTTGGGTTCCGGGGGAAGTATGGTTGCAAAGCTGAAACTTAAAGGAATTGACGGAAGGGCACCACCAGGAGTGGAGCCTGCGGCTTAATTTGACTCAACACGGGAAAACTTACCCGGCCCGGACACTGGGAGGATTGACAGATTGAGAGCTCTTTCTTGATTCGGTGGATGGTGGTGCATGGCCGTTCTTAGTTGGTGGAGCGATTTGTCTGGTTAATTCCGATAACGAACGAGACTCTAGCCTATTAAATAGGTGCGGGGTTCCCAGCACCTTACAACCTTCTTAGAGGGACAAGCGGCTCCTAGCCGCACGAAACAGAGCAATAACAGGTCTGTGATGCCCTTAGATGTCCGGGGCCGCACGCGCGCTACACTGAAGGAAGCAGCGTGTCTTTATCCCTGTCTGAAAAGACTGGGTAACCCGTGGAACTTCTTTCGTGATTGGGATAGGGGCTTGCAATTGTTCCCCTTGAACGAGGAATTCCCAGTAAGCGCGAGTCATAAGCTCGCGTTGATTACGTCCCTGCCCTTTGTACACACCGCCCGTCGCTACTACCGATTGAATGATTTAGTGAGGTCTTCGGACCGATGTCCGGCGCGGCCTTTCGGTTGCGCCGGTCTGTTGGAAAGATGACCAAACTTGATCATTTAGAGGAAGTAAAAGTCGTAACAAGGTTTCCGTAGGTGAACCTGCGGAAGGATCATTAACGGATTGTGAAGGGTGAGCGCCTCAGCTGCGTCTGCGCCCGACACTTTCTGCCGCTGACCCCGTTTGGACGCGGGGTCGGCTTTTCCCCACGGGGCTGCCTGAATGTGGAGCGGCACCCCGTGACAAATTGTTGCGCCCAGCGGACGCCAACACCGCGACCTTGGACGGTCGGCCAGGTGGCGGACGCGGGTACAAACGGCGCAACGCACTCATAGGTCGGCTTTCGACCCGCCACTGCACCGTGGCTCGAAGCGCTCGAAATGCGCGACCCGACCGCTGCGGGACCGCCTAGTACTGTAAACAGGAGCGGCGGAGCGCGAACGGCGAGTCGTGGTTACGTCGGTAGAAGGCGAGGCTGCGCGTTCCCGAAACGCCAGCCGAGTGCCCTCCCGACCGTTCGAGCGTGCAAGAACGAGACCCGACAATCGCGCGGCGACTGCCAAGTACGAGAGGAACGGCACAAGCGTCGGCGGTCGGTCAAGGAACTGGCGATGTGACGGGTCCGCTGTGCACCAGTGCATACCGTCCCGCCGTCCGCGGCAAGCGCCTCCGCGTCCTCGGGTGACGGAGGCTGCCGGTCGGTTCTTGCAGGCGAGGGATCTCGCTGGCACCGGTTCGCGTTGACGCGCGGCCGGTCATGGCACGGCGATGCGACGGCCGAGGTGCGCAGTACTCGATGGAGGAACCGCACGCTCCGATGACCGTCCCGCCCTCCGCGGCGTATGCGTACCGACCGTAATGGTTGCAGCAGCGCCGGCCGGCTTTTGAATTCGCCACACGAAACACGGTGCGAGATCGCGGTTAGGGGAGCGTCGACGTTGCCAGGCGTTTTGCTTGCTGCCGAGGGAAAGGCGGCACGGCCACGTCGCGCTCGTCGCGATTAGCGGGTCTGCGCGCTTTGGGAAGGTGCCGCAACGACTTGCCGAAAGAGGAAGCACGGAAGAACGAGGGACTTGGACGTCCCGACAATTGAACGCACTTGCGGCCAGGCCCTTGCTGGCTTCGTTCTTCCGCCTCGAGTAGGCTCGTACGCGGCTCCGGCGCCGAAAGTGGTCCTTGGCACCGACTTCGGTGGACGTGGGAAGTGCCGCGCAAGTACGGCGCGCCTGGCTCCACCTGTTGGCTAAAGTAGGCAGCCGGATCGGCATTTTGGTGTGCGGTGGCAAACCGTGGATGCGAAAAAAGCTTGTGCGATTTCGTGGAACAAAAAGCGGGGGTCCCCCTTTTTATGCGGAGGAGACCGACCCGCCCGCCGTGGTGAACCGCGACGCCACGGTAAAAACGGGAGAGGCTTGTCGATGGGACCGTGCATCCCGCGCTCCACGGAGGCCGGGAGGCGGCCGCCCGAGGAAATGTGTAGCCGTCGAGGCCCGCATCTGCGTGCACTCTTATCCAAATGGGTGTACCGCAGGCATTTTCTGGTTAGGCGGGCCAATGAGAGCGAGCACACAACGATACCTACGGGTCCGGCTTGGAGAACCGGCTTCGACGCCTCCCGAGTATTTATAGAGGGGTGGACCACGAAAGCACTCGCAAGTAGCGGAAGCGAAACGCCGTCCGAAACACACCGTTTGCTCGATTTGCGGCAGCCGAAAAAGGCGCGGCAGAGTTTTGGAGTCCAAGCGTGCGCTGAAAAGCGCCCTTCTTGGCCACTGTTTGGCCGAGTGCCAGAAACGTTTGGTTTTGACTGTACGGAATTGAACAAACACTTTTTCACGACTCTAAGCGGTGGATCACTCGGTTCTCGGGTCGATGAAGAACGCAGCCAGCTGCGAGACTTGGTGTGAATTGCAGGACACACTGAGCACTGATTCTTTGAACGCACATTGCGGCCTTGGGTCTTCCCTTGGCTTCGTCTGTCTGAGGGTCGGATCACATATCAAGAGAGCCTTCGGCGCACAAGGGAACGTGAGCCGTCGACTCGTTTTGACCGCGTCGGCAACACGGACAGCACGCTGAACACCTCACAGCGAGCGCCAACAGCGGCCACTCAAGGGCGAGACGGTGGCGACCGTCGTGCCAGAGCCCAACCGAAACGGGGGCGACCGACTGCATTGAGGATGTGGCACCTCGTTGAGACCGCCGCAGGACTTCGAGTCGGAAGGAAGCCTGCAGGGAAAGTGCGGTCGAGGTTGCGTACTCCTCTCTGCGACCGGGCGCGCAAGAGCTGCGAGAGCCACGGACGCGCAACTTTAACGCACGGTAAACACGAGGAGCGAAAGCCGGCCAGCAAAGCTTCTCCAGCCGTGCGCAAAGTGCGCGAGATCGCAGCCTTGCGTTGCGCTTGTTGCCCTCGAAGTAAGCAGGGTGTCCCGTAGACCGGGCGCTCGAACACGCTGCGGGGCCGTGCCTCCTCCAGGCTTTGCCGCGCGAACAGGGAACGTTCGCGCGCAAAGCGCAGGGAGGTGAGGAGGCTGCGCCCGACGTTTGCGGTTCGCTGCGTACGCGGTTGATGCGGAGAGCACGGCGCGACGACTTGCCGCGAAGCGGAAAAAGTCTCCCGCACGAGTTGGCGAAACGTTGGCGAAGCTTAAGGCGTTCTCGTCGTAGTCCGCCGTCGGTCTAAGTGCTTCGCAGTTCCCGTCCCGTTCAAAAAACTGGGCCACTCCAGTTGGGGCGGGGGCGACGCTACACGAGACGATGCCTCTCGCCAGGCTGCGTGGCTGCCCTTGCGGCGGCGGCGA